>NC_057715.1:57982941-58020188 GCF_004010195.1 Chiloscyllium plagiosum
CCTTCTGTCAGACAGCCAATCCTCTATCCATACCAGTAGCTCACCTCGAACACCATGGGCCCTCACCTTGCTCAGCAGCCTCCCGTGTGGCACCTTATCAAAGGCCTTTTGGAAGTCTAGGTAGATAACATCCATTTTTCTTTTGCCTTTTGCTGATCTTGTCAGCCTCATAAACTAAGATGATTCATTTTGTCCTGAGTGAGGGACAGGTGTGAGTTTCTTGTTGAGGTTTTGATGTTTCAATGGAATGTCATTTTCTTGAGTGTTTTATACTGTTCCTTCAAATGTTTTCCACTGTTCATTTATAGTCACATGCTTCAATCTGTTTAGCCTGTTTACGTTGGTCACTTCTCCTGTCAAACTTATGCAATTGACTATTTTTGTTTCTCATTGTTACTTGTCCTTCCTGTGATTCACTTTAAAACTTTATATTTCTTTAAACTGCACTTTATCACAATATCCCGGAGGATCTCTCCAGGTGACATTACTCATTCATTAAGTTTCATCACACAATGGTCGCTCTGAGGTAGTTCTGTCCCTAGCCAGTTACACAATGTGCTATTCCAAGAAACACTGAAAAAAGTACTCCGTACTCCCCTTCCAATATCACTCTTGTCAGTGTGATTGTCCCAGATTATGCGAATATTGAAGTTTCCCTAAATTTTCACAATACCTTTGTTAGCAAATTCCAATGTGTTCCTGTGTAATGCAGTGATGAACAATGAAATGCTGTCAGGTGGCTAAAACTGTTCTGATGCTTGTGTCCTTGGTAAGTAGTAGCCAGAATTTTCATTCAGACTGACACTACTTCATGATCTGCGGCCCAGTGCTTTTAATGTAATGCCTTTATGATCCATAATTGTTAGCGTTGCCCATTTTGCCTGAGTTTCCACAAGATTGTGAATCATTG
Source organism: Chiloscyllium plagiosum (assembly GCF_004010195.1). Classification (NCBI taxonomy): domain Eukaryota; kingdom Metazoa; phylum Chordata; class Chondrichthyes; order Orectolobiformes; family Hemiscylliidae; genus Chiloscyllium; species Chiloscyllium plagiosum. The sequence goes on from NC_057715.1 coordinate 57,983,852, forward strand.
AATATTTATGTTCCACCTTTTGTTCACCCTGTAACCACGTCTCCCTGGTCTTTAAATCTCTTTTATCTCTGTGCCACAAATTCATCTACCTCATTGATGAGACTTTGTCCATTCCAAAAAAAAAGACATTATTTATTTTTTCCCACAATGTCCTTTCCTATTCCCTGATGTACAGTTTTCGTTAAAGTCTGTCCCTTGCTGTTCCTTTCTGAATGTCTTCAGCCACATTCCCACGGTATTCCAATGCTTCACCTTCTTTCTTTGGATTTGGAAAGCTCCTTTCACCTGAACCCTGTCCATAAACCAACCGACATGATTGGCCAGGACACTGGTCCCAGCACTGATCCAGTGTCCCATCCAAATGTTTTTTTTTAAACTCAGGTATAGGATGTGGGTGCCTCTGGCTGACCAACCTTTCTTGCCCAGCCCTAGCTGCCCTTGTAGCTTGCTCGGCCATTTAGGAGGGTAATTGAGAGGCAAACACTTTGCTGTGGATATGTTGTGCAGGCCACGTGAAGATGGGCAGATGTCCTTCCCTAAAGGACAAGTGTTTGGATTTTTTGTACATCAGCAATGGTCTCATACTTATTTGTAGAATGTTAATTACTATTTTTAAAACTATTGATTTCAAATTCCCTAAGTCATTTGGGATTACAACTAAACTCTGCCATAGCTATTAAGAGCTATTAATAACTACTCAAGTTCTGCTTACAATAAAGTTTTAATTAATCAATGCAAGTCCTTTGCATGTTGTTCTTCTATTTCACGAGATCACTCGGTTTTTAGGTACTGGTTCACATTCTGTCTTTTTTGTCGCCAATTCTGACTTCACCTTCTCTTAGTCACAAAATTTGGGGCCCAGTGTAAAATCACCATGATCACAACATGTTCAGTGTTGCCTTCTTTCTTTAAAGGAAATAATCCAGCCTTTCTAATCTCTCTTCATTACTAAATCATTCCAGCCCAGGCAACCTCTAGTTAATTCCCCCTGTTCTCTCTTGTTCAGTCCCAACTTTCCCATAATGTGATGTGCAAACCGCACACATTGCTCCTGCTGTATACTCTTGTAGTCAATTCATTGATGAATAAAAACATATGCCTTCTTAGCCATCTTATCTACCCATCCTGTTGCCTTCAAGAATTAATGGACATAAACAGCAAGGTTCCGCTGATCTTCTGTACTTCCTAGGATCCTATCATTCAACATGTACTCTCCTACCTTGTGAATGCTCCCAAAGGACATCACGTTATACTTTTCGGGATTAAATTTTATTTGCCATTATTCAGCCAATCTATCAATATCATCCTGTAGACTACCAATTTTCATAGTTAAAGTCACACAACATCAGGCTATAGTCCAACAGGTTTAATTGGAAGCACTAGCTTTCAGAGCACTGCTCCTTCACCAGGTGGTTGTGGAGTACACAATTGTAAGACACAGAATTTATAGCAAAAGTAATTCTGTGTCTTACAATTGTGTCCTCCACAATCATCTGATGAGGGAGCAGTGCTCCGAAAGCTAGTGCTTCCAATTAAACCTGTTGGACTATAACCTAGCGTTGTGTGATTTTTAACTTTGTACACCCCAGTCTAATACTGGCATCTCCAAATCCTGACCAATTTTCATGTGGATGTACAGTACATTGTACCAATAAGAAAGATTATAATGTAACAGTTTGTAGGGTTTTTTTTCTCAGATTGCCCGTTGTATAGGATTTCTTCAAGATATCGGACAAGCTTACTGCTATTGATCAATGGCATGGAATACAAGACCAAAGAGGTTATTATGAAGCTGTACATAAGGTTAGTTAGGCCACAGCTGCAGTGTTTTGTGCTGTTCTGGTCATCAGGATGTGATTATGCTAGAGAGGGTGCAGAAGAGATTCATCAGGATGTCACCTGGGCTGGAGTGATTCAGTTATGAAGAGAGACTAAATAGGCTGAGTTTGCTAACAGGGGTGCTGATTGAAGTGTACAAAGTTCTGATGGGCAGAGACAAGGTAGGTAAGGAACAAATTTTACAGTTAGTAGATGAATCAATAAGCAGCGGTTACAGTTTTAAGGCAATGAGCTGGAGGTTTGGAGGGGATTTGAGGAAGACATTATTCACCTTGCAGGTTATGGGTATTTGGAACTCAGTGCCTAAAAAGGAGGGCAGTGGCAGGAACTTTCAAGACATTAAAGAGCCATTTACATGAGCACCTGAAATGCCACAGCAAACAGACTAAGCATTGGAAAAAGGGATTAGAATGGCTAGATATTTGATGAACAGTGGACATGATTGGGTGGGAGTGGAGAGTGGGGCACTTTCTGTGCTGTAAAAACTTTGACTGACTCTAAATACACTCCCATATCTGTTGCCTCCAATAGTGCCAGTGTTTCAGCAGCTACTGCGCTTCTGACTTTAAAAATCTAACTTTTGGGGCAGCATGGTGGTTCAGTGGTTAGCACTGCTGCCTCACAGTGCACAAGGACCTGGGTTCAATTCCAACCTCAGGCAACTATCTGTGTTGAGTTTACTCATTCTCCCTGTGTCTGCCTGCATGGGTTTCTGCCAGATGCTGCAATTTCCTCCCCCAATCCAAACTTGTACAAGTTAGGTAGAGTGTCCATGCTAAATTACCTGTAGTATCCAGAGATGTGTAGGTTTGATGCATTAGCCATAGGAAATGCAGGGTTATAGGGTAAGGGGATGGGTGTAGGTGGGATACTCTTCAGAGAGTCGATGAGGACTTGTTGGGTCGAATGACCTGTTTCTGCATGGCAACAGTTCTCTGGTTTTAATAAGAGTCTATCCACATTTGGCACTTCAGCACAGTCAAATAATTGAAAGGAAGCCCTGAGTTTGGAATTTCCTCATAGAATTTCTTCACCTTATAGTAGCTTATTAAATTCTGTCATGAATGCTCATAGAATAACCATTTTGCTTTCTAAATTTACCAAGTCTGACCATGCTTCATACGCATTTAACAGTTCATTGCATCTATGTTTTAAGCACACATTTTAATAGATTATCCAAGTCTTGCTCAGTGTAAAACTCTTGAAGCTCCAGTTCTGAAAATTCCATACACCTGATCCTGTTTTTGGCAGGAAGTGCCAAAGCCAACTTTGTTTTTCCTACAGTATGGACATAACCCATGCCAGTGTCCCTACTTCAATTTTTCATTGTTCATAAGGCACTCCTTCATTGAAAACTTTCTTAGAAGACTTGGTTTTAGCCATTTTGCTCAAAAGTAGCTCAAATTTACAACTTTCATCTGAAGTAGAACTCTTTATTTCTAATGTTTGCCTTAAGCAACCAGATCTAAGCCAGTTGGTAAATAGAATTCAAAGCATTTTTTTGTGGATAGAATTTATCAAAGACTCGGTCACACAGATCATCCACACCCACTACTACCTGGTCTATCTTTATATTTACTGAATCCTTTAATTAATCAATTAACCCCAGTAGGCAGTATAAACTACTGTACTGGCAATTTGGCTTCATTAAATGTTTGAACCAATCTTGTTCCTATGTGCCTAAAGTGTAGTATTGTAAATGATGTCTCAAAGTACTTTCCATTTTGTTTCTACACTGTGGGAATGCCAAAGAATCCATTCAATAAAGTCACAGAACTGTTAGTTTTAATCTTAGTACATAATGTGGCTGACATTGATCAGAGAACAGTAGTGCTGATTTGAATGAAAAAGCTTCAAATAGTGTATCCTAACCCCAGTGCACCCCAAGGAGTAACCTACATGGCAGTCAGTGCTGTGGTAGCTGAGAATCATGTTAAAAGTGTCAGGTCTCGTGATGATCAGATCCAGCTGGTATCAATGGCCTGATCTTGGATAACTCTCTGACATCTCTGGCCTATCTGAGGGCGATATTTGTTACACAAAGCTCATTGTAGCAGCATAACTCAAACAGTCTCTGACCTATTGGATTTATCTTTCCCAGGCCATGAATGTATGAGGCAGGAGAGCCATGCTTCTAGATTTATGCTCACGGTTGTGTTAAAATTTCCCAGTGGATAATGATGTTCTAGGCTTAGGGATTCTGCTGATAGCAGTGTCAAATTCCTTGCTGGCTTTCACCTTGGTAGTGGAGCACAGTGTTGAAGTGTACACACTCATGAGTTTAGCTGGTCCAGTTTGAGTTGTGAGGTAAATAAGAGTAGAGTAGAATTAGAATATCCTTTATTGTCACATGTACTCAAGTACGGAAGTGTAAGTTAGAAAAATGAAAAATAAAGTTAAAAAAATAGGCATTACAATCCTTCTGTAAAGGACTTTCAGGAGATCGGTGCGGAGGCTTCCACACGTGACCTGACCGTGCTTACATGCCACTGACCGCTTCACACCAGTCCCCAGTCCAACAACTGACTCACTCTGTTCGAGGGTCCAGCCCACTGGCAGTCCCTATTCCACTCAGGCCTCCAGGCCACTGGCCATCCCTGTTCCAATCGAGCCTCCAGCTCGCTGGCCAACCCCACTCTGCTCAGACCTCCAGTCCACTGGCTGTCCCCGCTCCTGTTGGAAAGGCAATGACTGATTAGGGATAGTCAACATGGCTTTGTTCATGGGAAATCATGTCTCACTAATTTGAATGAGTTTTTTGAAGAAGTGATGAAGAAGATTGATGAAGGCAGAGCAGTGAACGTGATCTATATGGACTTCAGTAAGACATTCAACAAGGTTCCACATGATAGACTGGTTAGCAAGGTTAGATCACATGGAATAGAGAACTAGCCATTTGGATGCAGAACTAGCTTGAAGGTAGGAGACAGAGGGTGGTGGTGAAGAGCTGATTTTCAGACTGGAGGCCTGTCAAGAATTGGTGTTGGGTCTACTGCACCTCATCATTTATTTAAATGGTTTGGATGTGAATATAGGAGGTATGGTTAGCAAGTTTGCAGATGACACCAAAATTGGTAGTATAGTCGACAGCAAAGAAGATTGCCCCAGAGTACAATGAGACCTTGATCAGATGGGCAAAGGGGCCCAGGAGTAGCAGATGGATTTTAATTTAGATAAATGTGAGGTACTGCATTTTGGAAAGGCAAATCAGTGCAGGACTTCTACACTTAATGGTAAGAACACTTGGGGAGTGTTGCTAAATAAAGAGACCTTGGCGTGAAGGCAGAGTCGCAGGTAGACAGGGTACTGAAGAAGATGTTTGGTATGCTTGCCTTTATTGGTCAGTGCATTGAGTATAGGAGATGGAAGATCATGTTTCAGCTGTACAGGACATTTGTTAGGCCACATTTGGAATACTGCGTTCAGTTATGGTCACCCTGCTCTAAGAAAGATGTTATGAAACTTGAAAGTGTTCAGAAATGATTTACAAGGATGTAGCCAGTGTTGGAGGATTTGAGCTAAAGGGAGAGGCTGAATAGGCTGGGGCTATTTTCCCCTCGAGTGTCAGAGGCTGAGGGTGACTTTACAGAAGCTTATACAATCATGAGGGACATGGATAGGGTGAGTAGCCAAGGGTCAAGATTAAAGTGGTGCTGGAAAAGCACAGCAGGCCAGGCAGCATCTGAGGAGCAGGAAAATTGATGTTTCGGGCAAAAGCCCTTCATCACGAATGGGAGTCTCGGGGGTGGAGAGATAAGTGGGAGGGGGCTGGGGCTGGGGGAAGGTAGCTGACAGTGCAATAGGTGGAGGGAGGTGGGGGTGAATGGTGGAGGATGATATGATGTATGCGGAGGTTGGTGGTGTGGAAGGTGAGGACCTTGTCCTTGTTGCGGTTGGAGGGGTGGGATTCGAGGGCAGAGGTCGGAACATGGATGAGATGCGTTGGAGGGCATCATCAACCACATTGGAGGGGAAATTGCTGTCTTTAAAGAAGGAGGCCATCTGGTGTGTTCTGTGGTGGAACTGGTTCCTCCTGGGAGCAGATGCGGCGGAGGAATTGGGAACAATCCACCCTCCCCTTCTGGCACTATCCCCTGCCACTGCAGGAATTGCAAAACCTGCAGCCACACCTTGCCCTTCACCTCCGTCCAAGGCCCCAAAGGAGTCTTCCACAACCACCAAAGTTTCCCCTGCCCTTCCGAACGTGTCATTTATTGTATCCGCCACTTCCTATGCGGTCTCCTTTACATTGGGGAGACGGGACGCCAACTCGCAGAGTCCTTCAGAGAACATCTCTGGGACCCCCGCAACAATCAACCCTACCACTGCGTGGCTGAACATTTCAACTCCCCCTCCCACTCCACCAAGGACATGCAGCTCCTGGGCCTCCTCCATCGCCACTCCTTTACCAAGCGACGCCTGGAGGAAGAACACCTCATCTTTTGCCTGGCGACCCTTCAACCCCATGGCATCAATGTGGACTTCCTCAGTTTCCTCATTTCCCCTCTCCCCACTTTACCCCAGTTCCAACCTTCCAGCTCAGCACCATCCTCATGGCCTGTCCCATTTGTCAATCTTCCTTCCCACCTTTTTGCTCCATCCTCCTCTCTATCCTATCACCCTCATCCCCACCTCCATCCACCTATTGCACTCTCCGCTTTCTTCCCCCCAGCCCCACTCCCTCCCATTTATCTCTCCACCTCCGAGGCTCCCAGCCTCATTCCTCATGCCCAAAACGTCGATTTTCCTGCTCTTCGGATACTGCCTGATCTGCTGTGCTTTTCCAGCAACACTCTAATCTTGATTCTGATCAAGATGTTCAGTGTGACGTTCACCTTTTATATTTAACATGTATCCCACTGTTCAAGGGTTACAGTTCTTTGAGCAAATAGTCCACAGTTGGTCTCATTTTTCATTAGGTTCCTTTATCCTCATTTTGCTGATTAATAACTTTGAGTGACTATCCCTAGGGTGTTTCCTCAGTTTTGTCAAGTCTTTTTTTTAATACACCATGAGCATTAGAGCTTGTTCTGATGATTCTTTCTCACCATGTCAAATCACCCAACAAATGATCATCCAGCTCCCTCATTTGTCTGTGGTCTAAGCCAAGCAGCCTAATTTAAATCTCACCAAATAATTGTCTGAAATAGGTGGGATGTTAACGTGGAAAATCACAGGATTCATCAGCATTAGAAGGTTGAAAAATTCAGCTTAAGTAACTGCCTTATGTGACAATGCTTTTTCTTTAACAAAGTTATATTGTCCTTGTTTTTTTTTCAGAGCAATCGTAAAGATACAGGTTCTGGGATGTCTAGCTTGGATGGGTTTTAGGGCCAATTTGATTATAGCTAACAGATACTGCCTCTGAAAAAACACTTGCAAGTTTGAAGAAAACGCTTGTACAATGAAAGGGGAGTGGCCAGTTCACCCAACTCAGCTTTTCTCTGGTTTGGCTTGGTTTTAGCAAGCAGTCAGTTTTTTGACACTATTGGTCAAAGAAATAGCTACATGGAAGAAGGTGTTCCATGCTAAATTTCTCTGTCTCCTGTAAGACCGTGTGTTTGATTTTACCTTTTTTGCCAAGGCGTGTTTATGGGGATTGTTGCAGAAATGTGGAACAGTATCATTAACTTGGGATAGTCTGTTGGGTTTTCAGATAGGTTAACTTATTCTATATTCTGTTCTCTTTTGTTTGTGTTTCATTCGGTAGTCTGTAAATAAATCCTGTTTTGTTTAAAACCGAGGGGTTTTGACCAACCGCATAACTCCTGGAATATCCACATGACACCTGCTTAAAGGTTAGGGTTTGAAATGTTTTGAGGAAGTCTGACCTGGTCCATAACACTTACTCAGCACTCACGTTTGGGAAAGGGAAGGCTTTAGGTGTAGAAAATGCTCAAGCTTTCAGTGAGGCCAGAGGGGCATTGTTCTGACATCAGTTCCTTGGCCTGATGTCATTTGACAGCAGTCTCAGTTCACACCAACAGTTAAAAATTCATTCGGGTCCTGATGATGTCATTGAGATCCAACATGCAATGTGGGAACTGCTAGCTTTTGCTGCTTTCTTTTCCATCTGGTTAAAGTTAAAAACAGTAGATACTTGACAGTTTTTAATTCATCAGGATGAATTTGTCTTGATGAATGCTTTGTTTGCAAATATTTCTGTCATTATTTGTATTGACTTTGAAGTATGAATATATTTATTTGTTGGCATGTTTTGCAAATATTTAAGACAGTGTCCAGTTTTTTTATGTGTAAAAATGCAGCAGTAACAACCTCAATGCACATCACAATTTCTATGGATAGTTCTGTTGCTGAAGCTGTTGGTCATCTATTATGTTATGCAGTTGGTCAAAACCCCCTCGGTTTTAAACAAAACAGAATTTATTTACAGACTACCAAATGAAACACAAACAAAAGAGCACAGAATACAGAATAACTTAACCTATCTGAAAACCCAGTAGACTATCTCAAGTTAATGATGCTGTTCCAATTATTATCCCATAAGTAGACGATGAATGGAGGAGGAAATCCATCACTCTCTCTTTCTTCGTCCCCACCCCACCCCTACCTTAACAGTCAAGCCATAGATTTAGGTTTGCTACCAATAGTTCATCAGTATTCCAGAATTTAGTTGCTGTCTGGTTCAGCATTGAAACATTTCACATGATTTCCACTTCATGTTTAAAAAATATGAATTGCTCTACCTCAGTATTTGTTGCCATCAGAGACATCTCTTTCAATTGTTAAGATGCGGAAGTCAAAACCTTCGGCTAATTAAAACCAAACACTTTGAAAAGCTTACCTCGCCTTGTAATCTGCCAGAAGTGTGAGTGGAAGAGAAATCCTAATTTCCGCTATTTAAAGAAAACTAACAATTTATTTTCCTAATTCTAATAGTGAACACTAAACAAAACTATTAACAAACCCAACACTCTTTCCCCTAACTAATCTCTATCCCTTTACTGAACATAATTCTATTAAAGTGCTTTTCCAATAATATAATTATTAAACATTACATTAACTTAATCTCAAATCCACACAGTGTCTTATGCTGTCTTCTTTGCAGACCTCCAATTCTGCTATCTTCTCCCTGGGTCGTCGTCTTTCTCGTTGCTGCGAGTATTTTTACAGGAAAAGATACCTTTCGATTTTTAGTGCCTTCTGCAATTTCTTTGAGAGCAAGGCACTTATTTCTTTGGGTGGCCTTTGCTCTCTGGCTGTACGACATTTGCTCTGACAAGTTTTCAAAATGCCCACTTTTTTTATACCTCCATCATTGTTCCCTCTCATTGGTTCGATGTTGTCAATACAATAAATTCAAACTCATTTGGGTTTTAGTATCCTAGGCATAGCCTAAATTAATTGGCTAAGTTTGAATTATTGTCAAAACAGCAACCAAAACTCACAACCACCTAACGAAGGAGCAGCGCTCCGAAGGCTAGTGCTTCCAATTAAACCTGTTGACTATAACCTGGTGTTGTGTGATTTTTAACTTTGTACAGCCCACTCCAACACCGGCATTTCCAAATCATGACCAAAACTCAGGAATCCATTTAACAATCAATTGCTACATGTTGCAATGCTCAATTGAATTGATTTCAGACTAGGTTCATTACTGCTACTCGGGAGCTACTGAGCTACTCCATTCACAATCTTTATTCCTCAGCCAACATCATTAAAACTGATTCCCTCATTATTATTGACCATTGTTTGCAATGTTGTGCACAAATCAGATGTCGAGTTGCAAAAGAAATTCTTTGGCTTTAATGCACTTTAACTGCTCAAAGATTGTTAAGGATATTCTATAAATACATGCATTGGGTCAAAAAACCTGGAATTCTTCCCTAAAGCCATTACGGGTTTACCTATGTGGATCTAAATATTGCAATGGTTTCAAGAACGAAGTTCACCGTCACTTTCTCAAGGGTAAATAGGGATTTACAATAACTGCTGATCCAACCAGTGGTGCCCACATCCCATGAATGAATAGGAAAAAAACTTTATCTTTTTCAGTGCCTGAACTGGCATTCTTGGCAACAACTACAAATGCTTGTCAGTAAATACTGCTGCACAACCAGCTACCCCAGCAGCTATCCAGCTGGTAGATTCTACATCTTTGTGCCACAGTGTCCTTACTATTATAGGATTGCCAGTGACATGTCTTAAAAGTTGGGAAAACCAAAACCAACACATTTCCATTGGGTACATATGGCTAACAGTTTGAAGGTGCCAGTTTATCGATCCCAGTAATTTTGAGAGAGTTTCTGTGGAGAAAGTGAAAGCAAGAAGCTTTCCTCAGAAAATATTTGATATAACATATCAGGCTACATTAACTCTAAGGGCAACGAGAATTACCATGGAAATGATTAAACATAGGGATTAAATTTACTTTCTTGTGTTTAATTCAGTGGTTATTATATTTTTAAACTGTATAAATTATATTAATTTTTATACTGTTTGAAGCACATTTGGAAAGTTGACCAGCAATGTAATTGATAATGTAGTCATACATGTGCTATTTTTGTGTGTCTGTCACTATCCAATCTCACAATATCATTAACATTGACACAGGTTCTCAAATTTAGTAATCATTGTCATGTTGTAGCAAATAGTATAACATATTCTAATTGCTGTACAAATTGTCATGTAGCTGCACTGTGTATTTTATAAAATAGATTTTATTGCTGTGAAACCTAATTTAAAGGTATTGTGAATTAATCTGACATCGATGTATTCCTTCAATCTCCTATATAATGTTATTGAACTCTTAAGGTAAGACCATGGTTACATATATCATAGAAAACTGGAAAAATGTGAGAAAGAGTAATTCATTATGGAACAGAATTACATTTGTGTATACAAAGTAGTCAGTTTCTCCCAATCCCCATTACCCTACTTCTACCAATGAATATTCTTTAAAGTATTGAAGTACTTAATTGAATTTGGAGCTTGGAGTTGGAGAGTCATACAGCACGGAAACAGACCCTTTGGTCCAACTTGTCCTTGCTGATCAAACTTCCCAAACGAAACTAGTCACATTTGCCTGCATTTAGCCCTACTCTCTCTAAACCTTTTCTATTCATGTACCTGTCCAAATGTCTTTTAAATGTTATAACTGTACCTGCATCCACCACTTTCTCTGGCAGTCCATTCCACATACAAACCGCCTCCTGTGTGAAAAAGTTGGCCATCAGGTCCCATTGAAATCTATCTCCTCTCACCTTTAAAATATGCTGTCTCGTTTTGAGCTCCCAAACTCTGAGGAAAATCCCTTTGCTGTTTACCTCTCCCTACCCCTCATGATTTCTATAAGGTCACCCCTCAACCTCCAATGCGAAAAGTTCTAGCTTATCCAGACTCTCCTTATAACTCAAACTCTCCAGTCACAATAATAAGATATCACTTCAATCAGCTCTTGTTTTCTATTTGTCATAATGTTAACATATGACTGAGAAAGTAAATAACAGTGACGCCGTGTATGCAATTTGAAAAGTCATCTGATAGCTGAAAAGGAGTAATCAGGAAGCATTGTCAAGTTCCTTTTTACCTTTTGCCCCTCCCAGCTGTAAATAACTCTTGACACTTATGCCTCAATTTTCATTCCCAGGTTAGGATGCAGAGATCAAGAGAAATCCTGGTTTCACAGATCTGAGCTTTTAAAAATAAATGCCTATGCTTTGGATTTTCAGCCCATGATGGTGAATTGATTGGGAGTCGGGCCAGGCAAGGCAGAAGGAGCCTAAAATATTGTTGAAGTAGATTAGGTGGAAAAGATATGGTGTCTCCAACAGTGTACTCAAAAGTGAAAAATGATGATTAAAATAGAAAGCATCCCTTCTGCTGATATCCCCTACACCCCATGTCGTAACCTTGCCAACTGATCAATGTCCTGTTATGAAAATGATAGTTTTGGTTAACAATCATACAGCACAAATCCTTTAATGGTTTTATATGGCCAAGCATTGTTTTAACAGTTTCTTGATAACTTTGTCACTTCCAATAAATTTGTGCATATTTTTTCACGCAATCATGCTTTTTCATAACCCCAAAGGTTATGTTACCTGCACCAGGGGACATGTTACCTCTACCAAATGTGTCCTAGGAACAACAAAATGTAACTTAGATCTCCAAAAGGTGAAAAAAATGAAACATTTCACTAGCTTTCACTGCTCACGTACCCCTCACTCTCCTTCATGCAACTAGGTTCTCATTCCCCACCAAGACAATCCTATGCTCTCTTAACTATCCCCCATAGCCCTTCATATCCAAGTCAACTTAGTTCCTATGTTGAGCTACCACCCTTTCACCGACTGAATCAATTCATTGAGTATATCAGTGAGTTCAGCTCCAGCAAAAGAAAAAGCTTAACACCATAAAAGGCAAAGTAGCTGGCTTGTTTGATACTCATCAAACACTTTAAACATTCACTCTGTCCACTACTGACACGCAATGGCAGCAGTAGGAGCTGGTTGCAATGCAACAACTTAAAGGTTCCTTAACACCTTCTAAGCCTTCCACCTTTACCATCCAGAAGGCAGGGCAATAGACAAATAGGAACCTGCAAATTCCCCTCCTAGTCACAATTACGTTGACACGGAACTATATCATCTTTCCTTCACTATCACTGGGTCAAAATTCTGGAGTTTCCTCCCCAACAACACTGTACATGTTCCCTCACCTCATGGACTTCAACGGTTCAACGTGGCAGATCACCACTAGCTTTTCAAGGGTAATTACAGATGAGCAATAAATACTGGCCTAACCAGTGATGCCGACATACACTGCATGAGTAAAAATATCCACAACTACCAAACACTATTGGAGAGAAAATACATTCTATAAGTTAAATTTCGATATAGCTGACTGCACTTTCATTCATAAATATTCATTTTGACACATGTATGCACTTCCTGACAAGTCAACACTCCTTGACACTTGTTAACAATTCTTGAGAAATCATTAAATGTTGACAGGTCTTGACAGTTTCAAAAGTTTTATGCCAGTTATGCACAATCTTCTCCAGAGTTCATAGTCTCAAAGATCCCTTGATTCTCTTCCCAAAAGATCCCTGACCCCACCTCCCAAAGATACCAGTGTCTCCACCCAAAGGGTCCCTAACCGCCACTGCCAGGTTTCCAGGACCATATCTGCAGGCTGCCTTACTTCTCCAAGCTGATAACCTGGTCAGCCAAAATAAATGTAGTTAGAACAGATATCCTTATGTAATCTCCACAATTCAGGTTCCAGACATCACAGACTCCAACATCCCATTTCAGTGGAACCAGCTATTTGGATCTAGATCTATGCAAGATCTAGAGCCATCCCACCCCTCCCAACCCTGCCAGGAAAAGCACTTGGTATTTGGATTTCTTTGGGTATTTCCACCACAGTGGAGATCCTGTCTATCCTGGCTACAATCAGAAACTTAATGTCCAAACATGTTTTATGTTTGCAGAATACAGAATTTCAATAAGAACCTAGATGAAGGTTGTTGCTACATGAACTTAATTTTACAGCAGACTGTTCAGCAAATGTAATCAGTTGGTGGCCAAAATTTGTTTAAGATTCTGCAGTAAGCAGCTAGTAAACTGTGCTATTTTTATGCAATTTGTTCTCAACCCTTTTATTCATCATAGGATGTTATTCTCAGCTTCACTGGTGGAAAAGATGCAAATTGCACTTTTAGGAAAGAAGATCATCATGTGGGTTATTTCATCTGTGTTGCATTCATCTGGCCTTTTGACTAGAAAATAGGTAGCAATACCTAAAAATCTGGTTTTAAGGTGTTATTTAAATGGATTTCACTGCCAGTAATCACTGGCTGGTTTTAGAGATGGCAAAATGGCTTTAGATCATACAGAATTGGGATTCATCTTAGCCTAACATTTAGTGAACATCCTTTCATGGTGATTGTTTAATAGAAGTATCCGGATGAAGGAATCATATTGCTTAACCAGGAGGTGTTCCCATTAACAGAGTTCTATTGTACATAAATACTGTTTCATTAAATAGATTAACATTTTCTAAGGTGTAATTTACTGCTAATCAATGCATGCCAGGAAATAACCACCCTTGTGCACATTAAAACAAAACTGCTGTGTTTTGTAATGCTTTTTATGCGACCTAAAAAGCTATTTTTAAATTTTGGTATAATATAACTTTACTCAGGTTGTCTAAAAAAAATTGTTCTGATGGTAGTTTTGAATTGCTGAGAATATAGAACACAGTATTTACATATTTAAAGTGGATTTTAAATACAGTAAAGCATAGACCAAAATACTGTTTTACACAATGCTGTAGACATTTTGTTTAATTTTTTTTGTACTGGACAAAAATATAGCTGTCGATATTGGTGCTTATACTGTTAAGTTTTCAAGTAATTACTTGCTACTGTAAAGTACTAACTTAGATTCTTTACACTCTTTTAAAAAGATACTACAAGACCAAAACGCGATTATGAAATGGATGGACGAGACTATCACTTTGTTACCTGTAGAGATCAAATGGAGAAGGACATCCAGGAGCACAAATTTATTGAAGCAGGACAATACAATGATAATCTATATGGAACTAGTGTCCAATCTGTAAAATATGTAGCAGAACGGGTATGTTCTTACATTTTTTTGTTGCTTTACCAAAATTCTGAGGTCGTCAAAAATAATTTGGGCTAATGTTGGATTGCTAGTTACGATGCTAGAATAAAAATTAGTTTTCTTTGCAGTATTATTATCATCAAGTGCTCCCAGGTCAAATGTGCCTTGCTTTGGATGCAGAGTTTCTTCTAATCTTATTCACAGGATTTTCTAGAAGCAGAATGGATATAGTCATCAATAGACAATTTGTAGTACAGAATTTGAGTATTACTGAAAATAGACACTCTTGTCATAATTTTTTATCTTATACTCATCAGGGCAATTTGCAAGAATACCAATTCAAGGTGAAAAAACCAACATTTGCACTGCATGAGATAAAGTGCTAATTAGTTGGCAATTGGATTCTGATTCTTTGTGGTGCTGCTATGGAGAATGCACCGGGTAATGATAAAAGAAAAGCATTGCAGATGCTGGATATCTGAAATAAAAACAGAAAGCACCAGCCAGAAATTCAGCAAGTTTGGTAGCACCTATGGTGAGAGAACAGAGTTAAGGTTTTGACTCCACTATGAGTCTTCTTCAGAACTCAATTAATGATGATTGACAGCTAACCACCAAACTTCATTTAAATTTCAAACCAGACAAGTTGTATATGATTGGTCAGGGATTGCCCTAAGAGATGAACCAGTGAGTGGTTGTCACCTATTTTGTTGCAAAACAGGACGTTGTGTATTAATATTAATAGCTTCCAGTACTTACAAGTGCACCTCACTGAGCCCAGTTGACAATACTAAATTGGTTGTCAGCATAATTCTTCAGGATTATCCAGCAATTATGTTAGACATTATGTTGCATGTTTGCAAACACAGGCTGGTTGTTACAATAAGTACTTTGCTTGCTGCAAAAGCCAAAAAGGCATGCTGATTAATACAATCTGCCAGTCTTTGGGATGTACTGGCTTTAAACCTGGCATCATACAAGCATTGAATTTCATATACCACATTATACATTTGTGTAATAGGTAAAACATAATTTTGGCTTGACACCAGCACCTTGTTAGTGGTGAACACCACTCATGTTGCTACTGCAGAGTAGCAGCCTGAAATCTCTCACTTCACCTGTTGCTCAAACTTTTAATATATCTCACCCATCCAGGATAATCTGAGGTAGACTGAGTACTTTTTCCATCAACAGTGTCCACCTCAGGGCCTCATGAGTTTGCATGATACGCACAAAATGATCTGATGCAGTGCCATTAGATTGCAACATAGCTTTGCTTTGTCCGAGTTCAGTATCAAGTTTGCTGCGTGAACTCATAGCTGAGGCCCTATTGGTTCATAATAAAGACCAGTCTTACAGTACATGGAACAGCAGGAATTTCAATTTATTTACTAACCTGTAAAGGCAAATTTTCAGTAACAGTAGTAGAATATCTCCTGGTTGTTTCCTCAGAGAGGACTTTGAGGAAAGAGAGCTCGTTTGACTGTTTCATTTGCCAATCAACCCTCTCCTCGGCCAGTTTATTTCCCCTTGAACTGGTATTCTTACGAACTGTCCTGGTAAGTACAAGACAAAAAGCTATGATATGATGTCTTTTCTCAGCAATATTCAAATACATTTATTTGTGTCATTTATACAAATCACTGATTTTGAACAGTGAATGTTATGTAATATGCATGCCGAAACAGTACAATCATAGTATCCTGGCCCAACATCTGACAATGTAATGAACAAATCAGGTTAATAAATAATTATTGAGGAAAATTTTGCTATCATTCTTAAAACATTCTAAACAACGTTTTTTTTTACAAATTATTAAAATATTTGTAATCCAAACCTGATAAAGTAGACCTTTTAAAATTCAAATATTGATACTTTTTGCAAGTTTGACACAGTAAAAGTTTATTTACCTGATTGTTACTTAAATCCATTTTGAATGAATAAATAATTACAGCATTAATAACAATGCATGCTAATATAGATGTAAAAGATACTTAATTCAACACAATTTAAAGTTAAACATTAAATCAGCAGGTTTACGTAACAATTAGCTTAATAATTTAGCAAAATGCACAAGAATAACAATTCAGCTTTTTTTACAGTAAGTGATTAAAACACTGTGACACCTTAGGTTGCCTTCATTATGCCAAATGGGCCAGTCATTTCCAAAGTAACTTGTTTACATTTATGTATGAGAGAGAGAGAGAGTTAGGAAATTGATGAAAATTACATTTCTCACACAGCTTTAGAGCTGACATTTAGTTTTTGCTGAAATTCCAATTATTGTTCAGAATAAGTCACTATAGCAGAAATCACAATTCACATAGTTGTTAAAGGTGTGATGAAACTTGACTGGAAGATTAGATTCCCTACAGTATGGAAACAGGACCTTTGACCCAACAAGTCCATATCAACCCTCCGAAGAGTAACCCACCCAGACCCATTCCTTTACTCTATATTTACCCATGACTAATGCACCTAACAGTATGAGCAATTTAGCATGGCCAATTCACCTGACCTGCACATCTTTGGAGTGTGAGAGGAAACCCACGCAGACATGGGGAGCATGTGCAAACTCCACACAGACAGTCAGCAGACAGGGGAATCGAACCCAGATCCCTGGTGCTGTGAGGCAGCAGTGCTAACCACTGAGCCACCATGCCACCCATGGTAATTTACAGTGATTTATTTTCTCTGTGCTGCACATATAGTTGTGATTCAGCAACAATGCCATTGCACTATATTTTACTCTGTGAGAAGTTAATGCCAATGCATTGATTTTGCACTTGGACCTACTGTAATTAGAGAGTTATTCCAGTGCATCTCCTTCTGGAAGAGATGTGTGCCCTACTTAGACAGGACAACACGTTTATCTCTTTATTCCGCCAAATTAAAGGATCATTAATGAGCAGCACAGACTCTGAACCATGAAGTCACAACTAGAGAATTTAATTTAGTTTCAATTCAGGTTCAGAATCAAAATGAAGAGAAATAACAAATACTGCATTGAAGGAAACATATAAGAGATAATGAAAAAGTTAAGCTTTTAAAAAAATCAAACAGAAATCTAAATTTGATGGAATGAGAAGTTACATTTTTAAAAGTTAATTTTCAGTCTGTCAGAAAGATTATTTAGCAAATGGATCATAGCTTTAAGAGTTAACTTACACAGGAATGGAAAATCTCCAAGCTTTTCTGATAGCTATACTAGATATAAAGGGTGACTTGAAAATTGTGCTAGAAATAATCAGAGGCGATCCCTCACAGACGAGGATGATTCTCTTCCACTCTCAGGGTGAGTCCTTATGTGGCTGTATAGGCCAATGCAGCTACCACAGGCTTTGTTACATTTGGGCAGGTGGTAGCCTTGGAAAAGGATAGTGGGGGGGCATTGGTGTGGCAGTGAGCTCCTTTGGCTGTTTTTGCCTCACTTCCATTTTGTCCCAATGGCAAGTCTCGAGGTGCTTGATGCCTTCCTGGATGCTTCTCCTCCATTTTGGATGGTCTTGGGCCAGTGATTCCCAGATGTCTGTGGGAATGCCATACTCTGCCAGTGAGGCCTTGAGGCTAAAAATAATAGTGAGTGTCATAACACATTTGGCTTGTAAACTTTACTGCATCTTCCTTAATTCCATGATTGATTGAGCATGTGCAGTTACTAAAAGCTGATGTCCCACTTACACTTTTATAACAGTGTATGCTGCTGTTGTTTCAGTAGTAAAATCTATATTCCAAATAGCAGTGGTCTTTGAATTATGTTATGGACCAGATCAAACCCCTTCAAAATACATTAAGAAGATAACCTAGACACTAACCTTTTTCTTATTTGAAAGTCAAGGGCCAGACATTGCATCCCAGACGCATTTTGATTGGTCAAACCATCAGTCTTGAATAAAATACACTTTGTTTATATACAGAAAGTAAAATATAACAAAAGAAAAAAGAAATTGGAATAACAGCTCTATTAGAAAAGTTAACAGAATAATAAAATATTTAAGTACTAAACAGTAGCTGTTCCAACATAATAACATCCCATAAACTTTGGCAAACTTAAATTCAGTAAAATAGATTGTCTCACTTGCAGTTCTCCAGTCCAGAAGGACAAACATCAAGAGAGAGAGAGAGAGTGCAGGGGAGATGTACTGCAGCTTCAAAACTCAACTTCAAGACCCCTGCAACTAAAATGTAAAACTAAAATTCCTGGCTCCATGGGCTCTTGGCCCCACCCATTCAAGCTGCTTCAATTGTTCCAACTTTATAAAAATGGCCTCACAAGCAGTTTATTGAATTTAAATAGATAGTTCACTACCTCTGTCTTAAAACCATCCTTCAAGGATAAAATACACCTCTTAAGGTGATAGTATCTTCACAATTAAAAGCATCAAACAGCTACTAGAAATAAATTATAAAGGATTCTTAAAATCATTTTTAAAAACTTGAATGCGAATTATTGTGCATGCTAATCATTTCTCACCACTTCTCGTCAATAGAGAAGATTTTGCTGTGCTAAGTATGAGAATGTTTTTTGATTTCCTTTAGGGCAAGCATTGCATACTCGATGTTTCAGGAAATGCTATAAAACGGTTACAAATTGCTCAACTTTATCCCATTGCTATTTTTATCAAACCCATGTCTGTGGAGTCATTGCTGTAAGTACTTCATTCATTCATTGATACTCAATGTTTAGTACAAACAGATAGTTAAATTTAATGCCTCTCCTGTTAGTGGTTCAAATCTCAATGAAAACATTTGCAATTGAACTAGGCTTTATTATGTTTCTCAGAAATATCTCAAATCATTAGAACAAAGAATTGTGGATTCTGGAAATCTGAAACAAAAACAGAAGTTGCTGAAGAAATTCAGCAAGTCTATCAGCATAGAAACAAAGCAGTGGGAGTAGGCAATTCAGCTTTTCAAGCCTGCTCTGCCATTTAACATGATCATGGCTGATCTTATCCTATTCTCAACTTCATTTTTCTGACTGCGGCCCTTTATCCCATTTTTCATCAGAAACTTATCTATTTCTTTCTTGAATTTGTAGATTGATTCTGTCTCCGCTGCATTCTGGGGCAGTGAGTTCCACAAATTCTGTGGCGGGAAATCAAAGTTAACATTTCCAGTCCAGAACTGATAGTAGCGAGGAAAAAGTGGTATTTATAGTGATGACTGGGGGTAAGAGCAGGGTGAAGAGCAGGCAAATAGATGGAGACTGAGTCTGAAGAGAGAGAGAAAAATAGTTAGGCAGACAAAAGGATGGATGATAGAAAGCCAGGGAAGGAACAAAGCTGGTAATGGGGACCAGAAGTAGGTGAAAATAGGTTGGCTGTGCTGAAAACAGCCATGACACAACAGGGGCTGGGTGTAGGGATGGATAAACAACATAGAAGGAGGAGATCAGACTCTTAAATTATTGAACTCAATATTGAGTCCTGAAGGCTGCAGGGTCTGCAAGCAGAAGATGAGATTTTTTCTAGCTTGTGCTGATCCTTGCATCTTACCTTCCACTGGGGACCCTTCAGCCTTCAGGGTTTAATATTGAGTTTGATAGATATTAGATCCTGATTACCACCTTCCATGCCCTTTAATTTTGGACTTTAGTTTCCCAATAAGAAATCATAGAGTTCCAGAACAAAACAAGCTTCAACCTCTGTCTGCAAGTAAAGCCTGTTTGCTGTGGTATGTTCCCCACAGCAGAATCAACAGCAACGTTGTTTGGGAATCAGTAATTAAATAAACTGCAGGGTGCTTCCACGCCATTGCACAGCCCTGCAGTAAGTGTTCTTTACACTGGTTGAAAATTATTGGCACATTAGTTTTAAATTTGAGCAGTATACTATTGGAACATCATTTCACAAAAGTTAAATACAGAAAATTAATAGTATTTGATAATAAATAATTAAAATGTCACTTCACATCAAAAAGTACGATTAGCAAATTCTGTTGGATATAAAATGGGCCAGACGGCACATACTGTGGCAACAGCTTGCACCTCCCTGTGTCTATGTAATTGGCTTCAGGCTGCTAATGATGCTTGGAAGCAAGGCTCTGTCAGTTTGCAGACGTTCATTCCACTTGACATCTTCTCTTTGCTGAAAGCTTCATGGTGGTTGGTAGTGGCAAGTGACCATGGATAATATGTATCATTTACTTTAGTAATAAGGCAATCAGGGTTCCTGTTAGCACACTTATACGATGCTGCCTGCCTGCATCTTTTATTTAATTAGTCTTTCTCACAATATGCAAAAGTATTCTACTTCCTCTTGAATTACCATTTAAGCTATTGTTTACTACCCAGAATTCAGAATTCTTTTTGTAGCTTTCAATGCAACTAATTTTAAATGTCTGTAGTCCTACAATATCAGAATGCTATCTTTTGAATCTGATAAAAAATCAAAAGATCAGTTGGACTTTAAACAATTTCTTAATGAACCTAGAGATTTGATGACAGGAAGAGACAGGCTGGTTCATCAAACCTACATCATGCCATGACTGCTGAATCATCATGATGAAATGCTTCCCAGCCATCCCCATCGTTATGTAATCCTACAGAGAGCAACGTTACAGAGAAAATACCTAGGAATGTAAGGGAAAAAATTCCCCTCTGGCCTTTTAGGTGTTTGAAATCAATCCAGGAAATTATTTGGGCTAAGTGATATCTGAAAAAAACACTCAGCTTTCATATGATACAAACTCTGTCCCAGTCAGGAATCAGTCAGTTGTTACTATTGCAGTAGAAACCAATAACTTTGAAAAAGAAATTTGAATTCCCAATTATTAACTAAAAGGAATGGTACAACACAATTTTGAGTATTATGACTTTTACTGGAACCAACAGACTAAAAACAACACCAACTAGTTATTGCCTAATAAGCAACTGATACTATAAGCATTTGAATATACACAAGGTACAAAAGCAGGCTACTCGGCCACTCGCGTCTGCTCCGCCATTCAATAATATCATGGCTGACCTGATTTTTACCTTAACATTACATTCCTGATTATCCCTTAATAATCTTTCATCCTCTTGGTCATCAAGTATATATCTGCCACTGTTTTTTGAGAACAGGAATTCCAAAGCTTCTTAACTCTCTGAGAGAAAAAATATTTTCTCATTTCTTTCTTCAGTGAGGGACCCCTTATTTTTAAACTCTAGACCTGACCCTTAGTTCTAGATTCTCCCACAATAGGAAATATCATTTTAACATTCACCTGGTCAAGTCCCCTCAGAATTTTATATGTTTAAGTCTCCTCTGACTTTTCTAAACTCAATAGGATAAAGACCTGGCCTGTCTAGCCTTTCCTTCTCAGGCCATTCCAGATATTAGTCTAATAAATCTTCACTGAACTGCATCCAAAGTATTGATGTATCTTTAAGTGTATGACCAGTACTGTACACAGTACTCCAGACACAGTCTTACCAATGTCGTGTATTACCAAAACATAACCTCCTTACATTCTTATCAGTTTTCTGACTACTTGCTGTACCTACATACTAACCTTCTGTGAGTCAGAAGATGAATTTGACTCTAGGATGAAATGGATCAAGATCTGAGGAGTTAGTAATTTGCGGTCCCAACAATTCACTCAGTACTACTACCCTGGTATTGGTAATTTTCTTGAGTTCCTCCCTCCCTTTCAGTTCCTGATTTACAGCTATTTCTGGGATGCTACTTGTATCCTTTTTAGTGAAGACCAATGCAAAATATCTGTTTAATTCATCTGCCATTTCTTTATCTTCCATTACCAGATTCATTTACTGTAGGACCAATGCTTATTTTGTTAGTTCTTTATTAAATATCTAAAGAAATTTTTTGCTATCTGTTTTTATATTTTTGCCTAAATTTCTCTTGTACTCTAATTTTTCCATCCTTATTAATTTTCTGGTAACTCTTTGAATTTTTAAAAAATACTCTGTCCATTCTTCTGATCTGCCATCTATCTTTGCAAAAATCATATTTTTTTCTTTGAGTTTCATACAATCTTTGACTTCATTAGTTAACCATGGATGGCAGGCTCACTCCCTTAGAATTTTTCTTATTTCTTGGAATGTATCTGTTTGGCTATTTCTGGGACACCACCTTAAATGTTTACCACAGAATCTCTATTGACCAATCACTTAATCCAAATTGCCAGTTAACTTTTGCTAACTTTGCTTTCGTGCCTTCAGAATTGTCTTTGCTTCAATTCAAAAAATAATTCTAGACCTACACTTCTCTCCCTTAAACGGAATGCAAAAATTCAACCATAATTTGGTTGCTGCTATCCAAGGATGTTTTCACTATGAAGTCAATAATTAATCATATCTCATTGGTCAAAAACAGGTCTTGTATGCCTTGTTGTATGCTTGGTGCTATAACATGCCAGTCAAAAAAATTATCCTGGAAACATTCAATGTATTTCTCATCTACTATATTTTTCCTGTTGATTTTCCAGTCTATATGTAAGTTAACATTGTCTATGATAATTGCTGTACCCTTTTGACAAGCTCTAATTTCTGCATGTGGTTACTGTTAGGGATCCTGTATACTTCTGCTACAAGAGACCTCTTGCCCTTATCATTCCTTATGTTTTCTGAGAGTACTTCTGAATCTTGGTTTCCCTAAGTTAGGTCATCCCTCTCAATTATGCTAATGTTATCTTTAATTAACAGAACTAATCCTCCATTACATCCTAGCTTCTTATCCTCCTTCAATGTCACATACCCTTCAATATTCAGTTCTCAGTTTTGGTCATCATACAGCCTCGTCTCAGTTATGATCATTGGCTTGTACTTATTTGTCTCAATTTGTTCTGCAAGTTCATCCATTTTGTTTTGGATGTTATGTGCATTTCGATATAATGCCTTAAGTTTTGTCCTTTTATTATTTTTGTAGTCTCTAGTCTTATCTGCTGATTTGCTTGGCGATCTGCATTCTCTGTCCCTTCCTGTCATTATCTGTTTATCATTTCCCATTTTAGATCCTTCCTCTGTTGCACTTTCCTCTCTTGAATTCACCATAACTTCTCAAAGTTGAGCCCTTGCCCATTTATTTAGTTTAAAACCAACTCTACTTCCCTCGTTATGCATTTGCAAAAACACAAGAAGAAGAATACGCTAAATCACAGAAAAGATAACCTTTATTTTATCAATGTGATCAATAACCCCACATTTTATGTATAGACACTACAGTACATTCTTCACAAGATTGCAATCTTTGTAGCAAATCGCTGGGTTCCTGTCTCCCTACTGTGCCAAGTAGTAGCACTAAGTGACAATGGTAAAATGCTTCCCTCAGTTTATGGAGAATTTCCAAACTGAGTACCAACAGTAAGATTCACTTGAGAATTTCTGCTCATGGATTTGCCAGGCAAATCTTCAGGAATCTTTCAAATGCCTCTCTCCTACATTTTGCCTGGAAACTAAAAGAGGACCCGAACTTTCTCCTCTCTGCTGCATAAAGTCTGTCCATAGTCAGCACAGCTTGTCCTTGTTTTTGTTTTCTGATGTGAAACACTGTACACATATTTTGTTAGTCTCTGTGAGCCAGTCACCTAACCCTACTCATGGTAGCCAAACCACAGAGGCTTGTCATTGGTCAGAACTCATAACAGATCACATGACACACTTGGTTCCTCTGTTTTACCATGAAGTAAAGAGACCATCATGGCAATGCATTCAGAGAACCATTATTCTCTGGGAAAAGATGGAACACCTATTCTTACATGTAAAATGCATGTGCCTTTTTCTGCCCCAATCTAACAAACTGAGCTGATTTATTCATGGTAAAGCAATCCAGCACTTCCCTTATTTTATAAATCTCTATCAGTTGATTTCCGAGAGTAATTGAACCCAGGCCTTTGAAACGGAGATCAGGCTCTTTAAGCTATATGCATTTTATGTGAGTGACTAAAACTGGGCACCCTTGTTGCAATCTGACCAGCTACCTTTATAATGTCGAAATGATTGCCTTTGATTAATACCGAATAATTCTATTATTTACAGTCACTACTCTGTTAGCTTCAGTTAAAAGTAAAGTTACTATAGTCCTCACAGACCGTAGGGCTGCTCTTTCATTAGAGAGAGACTACTGGTGGTAAATTTAACCTGAGAGACACCCCACCTCAAGTGAGGGACAAGATTGAGAAGGAGAATCCTTCATGGTAACTTCAGCCAGTGAATTGAATCTACACTGTTGGCATCACTCTGCATTGCAAAACCAGCTGTCCACTTACAGTTTCTCTACATCAGTCATGAATATTCAGTAATCAATATACAGTAACAATAAGACTTGTTTCTGAAACCCTTATGATCTTGTTCCCTGCAAATGATATGTGTATTCTGTTTAACCCTCTCGGCTTGGATGATATTATTCCTGATGAAGACCTTATGCTTGAAACATTGACTCTTCTGCTCCTCGGGTGCAGCCTAACGGGCTGTGCTTTTCCAGCACTACACTTTTTGACTCATATTATTCAGAGCAGAGTAAGGGAGGTTTGCTGATATATCAACTAATATTTATTGTTTGCCCAATACCACAAAATGTTTTCACTGATCAATTGTCTTATTAGTTTTTATGGAGCTGTGTTGCATGCAGTTTGACGGCTTCATATTTCCACATGACAGCAGTACTTCAATTCTTGGCTATGAAGTAGATTGGGTCCTCTTGAAGATGTGATTATTACAATATAAACACAGGTTCTTTTTTTCCCTTAAAATTTTAGAGTGTTTTTATGCTTTGCTACAATTCTTGAAAGGACTTATCTAAGGAGCATATACTGGCTATGAGTTTGGATGAAAAATACCAGGGTTCAGCATCACATTTTAAAATACTTTTTCTTCCCTTATCAGCTTCTCTTGATTACTATATAGTCTATTTATGTTCTGGATCTGTACACGTTCATGAATTCAAGACAAAACTAACAGCTAATGAGGTATTTAAATGTCTCAGTGTGCAATTTTCTACTCCCTGAGATGGTGAGAATAATAGCTAGTGTGATGAGTTAATTGGGCGATAGTCCAATAATTAGATTCTCACCATTGAGATGAACTTTTGCAATTAAATTCTCCCTCCTTGGATGGAAAGATTACTTTCTTGCCATCAGGTGGCGAGAAACCTACATACATGCATTTGCATCTCATTAATTGCACAACTCATCAGAATTAACTTCACTTTCCCATTTAACTTCTGTTCAATCAAGATACTCAACACTTCAGAAACTTGATTGCATAAACCAAGAAAGTGCCTGACAACTTTGTTCTTCAACCTCCAGTCGAAGAGAATACATAGCTTTGGCTGCCTCTTGATGGCCCATGCCATCATGCTGTAACTTATACAACTGCTATAACTGCGTTTATGGGAACTTGGACAGAATGTGTTCCTGGACCATTGCCCCATCCAACTGGAAAAGAGTAAAACTACCAACTTCAGCTTCACAGGTCACAGTTTAACTGGCAGCATCAGCCAGCAGCTGTGATCTCACGGGTGGCACTTTATCACAGAAACCAACATGTGGCTGTAGAACACGGTGAAACATCAATGTGAAAGGGAGGGTACATGTCTCTGTATGTCGTGGTTCTTGTCAAGTCAGAGGTGGTGCATGTGCCAGGAGCATCCTCAACAAACAGACTGCATCTGCATGAAGTGCATTGTGATGTGCGAAAGGGAAATTAGAGGGTTGCTTACTGGGGCAAAATTAGCCTCCAGTCAGTAGGTACAACAATCAGTCTGAGAACCAAGCCACTTTTTGTCCAAAGGTTGGCTATAACCAATCAGGCAGTTGGTCAACTGCAAGTCCAGGAATTGGCTTTATTTCAGTCAGGAGATTAGGCCATGGTCCTGGAAGTAAAGCAAAGTCATCCCAGCCATAGATTCGTAGAGTCATTCAGCCCAATTTGTCCATGCTAACCAGGTTTCCTAAACTGAACTAGTTCCATTTGTCTGCATTTGGCCCAAATCCCTCTAAATCTTTCCTGGCCCTGTACCTGTCCAAATGTCTTTCCTGGCTGATAGGTCAATCAGGTTGAAAAGTCTGTCTTGGGAAAATGGCGATAGACAAACAGGTGACTTTTGTAGGATAAATCCATGGCATTGTCAAGGCTGCAAGCAATTCAACTTGGGGGAATGGCCTGATTGTATTCATTATTTGAGAGAATGGTTACACTCAAAGAGAACAACTGAAGATAGTAAGGTGAGATCTGGTGAGACAGGGAGGGGACTGTACATCTTGAGGGAGGAGTCAAGCAAATCATGGTCGCTCTGGTCTCAATATGGATAGAATACAAGGCTAGTAATGATATTTGCACCTTATTTGCAACAACTTTTCTACTTTCTAAGGAGGCTGCTTGGAAAGTTTGTTTGTGTTTTAGGCCCATGCTCCTATAGAAAAGAATGTGCAGATCAGAAAACCTCATCACAGGCCTGCTCCTGAATCTGGCCAATGTGGGGATAAACTGGCACAGGCTGTGGGCAGTTGATAAGGTTATTCAGCCAGTCTCAATGCCCATCTTCCATGGTTATTTTTATGGTTACGTCTGTGTCTGGGTGGCCGTGGAGAGAGAGGATGTAGTGTCCATTGGCACACTCAAGGCTTTGTATGACTATTTGGCATAGCAGAGGCTAGAGTGCATTGTTAAATTTCAAAACAATGTTATATTTCAATTCAAAATTTGTTCTGTAAAATTTACACCATTGATGTCTGTTATAAGGATCTGGCACTCTTTTGACCTGGTTTGCTTTGGTTTAATTTGATTTAATTTTATTTAGCTGAGTTTAGAAGAACTAATTAATACCGTCCTTGTTTCTGCACCTGACAAAAGTGCCCATGAACAGGTCCAGGTAGCGACAGTTGAAGGGGTTGATCGGCTCAAGTATCTGTCCCTCTTTCACAGTGATATCCATGCCCAAGTATACACTATAGTCTTCTATGCCCGGAGAGTACCAACGGTCTGATATATGTCATTAGACCCCAAAATCACACTTAGTTTTGATTTTTTAACTTACATTTCAGATTTTATCTTGTTACAATGCATCTTTGAAGGCTGATATTTATTTGAATTGTTTTAAAGTTGTTTAGAAGAGTACCTCACACCATCCAATTCTCATTGAACTCATGTTGCGCTGTTGAGAGTATGTTGTAGCTTAATTGGAATCATGTGATCTTTCAAGTCAACAAGAATTCATTGGGGTACGATACATTCACTAAAGCCCTGAGCTTCACCATTGGTTTTCACACATAGTCTTTTGGGCTGCAAATCATCACACAATATCTGCCACATTCACAAATACAAGACAAAGGGTGCTAGGAGATGGCTTGTGTAGTAGGGTTTGAGACGAATTAGTGTAACGGGGGCTTCCTATCAGTTGATTCAGGCCAAAGCCACTCTGGCATTCTTTGTTGAGCCACTTAGCATTCAGGCAGGATGATTAACATGCATGGGATAAGATATTGTCAAGTTGGAAAGAAATCCAAACTGTAGTAGACCCTCTAAACTTCTGTGATGTTGATGGCAAAGGACCACAAATGCTGAATCACATGGAGCATTTAGTGCTTGGGCCTTTAATGAGCAACTAACCTCTGAGAGAACATAGCCAGTATTTATATAGGGAAGAATATCAGGTATAATCGCATTTACCATTCTCATAGCTCTGGTGAAAGTGACTGAAGCATGGCAGAGGCTAATCATTGATGTCTTCTTCACAACTTATACTGTGTTTTGCTGTTTTTAATCAACTAACCCATGGAGTTAATTAATCTGTGATAAGTGAATGATTGCTAAATCATTTCATGAACATGATGTGGTGCACAATGTTTGAAAATATGCTAACATGGCCTTTCATGTTTGAACAGTCAGCAAGCAAGTTACACTACAGGTGAAACACATGGCCAACAACTTTAAATTATGCTAAGTGCATGATCGCCCTTGATGTTTTTGTTTGTTACACGTCAAAGAATATTGAAAACACAGTTTTCTTGAAGACAAACAAATCCCTTTCAAGTTTAACTCACTTGAGAAAGGCAAACGGTCATGGTGTGTACAGGATCAACAGCAAGCAAAGAAGGTTAAAGACATATTGTCAGAATGTCCAGAAAATTTCCTAATTTAAATTGGAACACAGCAGAACAGAACAGAATTTAAACAACACTCAGATATATGATTTCCAGATTCAGGCACAAATTCTAAAATACATGTATACACAGACTGCCTACAAATGTAAAACTTCCAGCATGTGATGGCTCACCTATTTCATATGCATTATCAATAATGATGGATTGTAAATGCAATCAGTATGCCTAGAAGCTTTAGATGTTCCACATTGAAGACACTGCTGGGCCAGTGACTGCAGGCATACATGTTTGCCATGGCCTGCACTCATTACCATCCATAGAATCATTCAAGTATGAACCCCACAACAGAAACTGAAGCAGACTATTCAAGAAGGTAAGATCTCGACTCTCTGGTGTTGGCAATAAAAATTCAGGAGGAAAAGGCTAAACAACTAGCTTTTGATAAATCCAAACATAAGAGTGCTATCTCCGAGATGATGAAATCTTTGGGGATAAGACTACTTATGTCACAATGATTAATGAAGCGCTGAAATAGAAAGAAAGGAAGCTGGATTAACTACAAACATTGTATCACCAACAATCAGAATGAAGGGATGATGCCTTAGCGATGAGGAGGAATTTTTTTGGTCAGAGTGTGCTAAATCTATGGGACTCATTGCGCCAGGAGGGTGTGGAGGCTTAGTCGTTGAGTGTCTTTAAGACAGCAATGGATACATTGTTGATTAGTAAGGGGATCAGATCATTGTTGATTAGTAATGGGAAAAGATAGGAGAATGAGGTTGAGAAACGTATCATCCATGATCAAATGGTGGAGCAGACTCAATGGACAGAATGGTCTAATTCTGCTTATCCAATTTTAAAAAAAACTGCCAGTTTACAGGAAGATCTGGAGCAACTTGTGTGTAAAGCAGATCAGGTTTAGTAGATGCAGTTATAGAAACATCAGCTTGAACTCAAAGCAATACTGGGCAGAATGAATGAGAAACCGTGTGCAAGATGTCTCGGGACATGCTGAGCCATCATGTCCTACCATGCCAGCCTTTGGACAAGGGCCTGTGCTGAGAAGATCTGGGTGCAATCCCATCCAGTAATTCGAAAGGTAGCAGCTGCCATTAATATCTTTGCCAGTGGAACATTCTGTAGCTACTGGGGACCACTGAGACATTTCACAATCTTCAACTCATATGTTTCATCTGGAATTTCACTGATGCTGTTGTCACACAAGGCAATTAATTTATCTCTTTGCTGCTTGACATGAAAAATCAGACAACCAGGGTATTAGCATTCACCATCATCACTGGCTTCTGCAGGTTGAGAATGCAATCATTTGCACCCTTATACCAATCAGAGCACCCTATCATGAACTAGCTACCTCTGTGGACAGAAAAGGATTTGTCTCACACAATATTAAAATCGTTGATGACACAACAGCCAACTATTGCCGATCTACACTAGATATCTAGAGAGTTGCTTTGACTCATACATCCTGGATAACTCAGGTGTCAGCTTCAAAATATTGTATGATCTGGAGGAAACGGACAGGGAGAAATGTCCCGTTGCTGGACAGATTAAAAACAATGGGATATTTAAATTGAATGGCAAACAATAATGTTTGAGCGGTGAATGATTATGCGGAATGGATTATCTGAGTTTGTGGTGGATACAAGTATAATTTTTGCTTTCAAAAGAAATTCAGGTAATATTTGAAGAGAAAAAGGGAAAGGGTAGTGTGTCTAGATAAAGTGCTCTTTCAGAGAGCCATTGATGCCTTCCTTCTGTGCTGTAGCCATTCACCTATTCTATGAACTATAATCTTCTGCTTACTGTTTGGTATTAATTAGGATGTCGAGTAAAATTATTCACTAATTAGGCCCCAAGTGGTCAACTAACCTCAGATATAAATGAGCTCTATTAATCCCAATATGAACAGCTGACACAGATGTAATGAACTGAAAGTCTTTCTTCCATGTGATATTGACTATGGTTGTATCATTTTGTGAAATTTAAAGAGTCTGCTATAATTGGGCTCATTCCATACAGTGATTGCCTTTAGAATATTGGACATTTAGTGATCACTGCGATATGTTCATTTTTCCACTTAACCACAGTGTGAATGAAATCATGATATCACACTATGATCCCCTCTGGCCTCTCCTACATATATGGAAAAGCTACCTGGTAAACATTGTCTAAGATGTGGTGCTGGCTTTTTCTGTTACAGGGAAATTAATAAACGCTTAACAGAAGAGCAAGGCAGAAAGACATTTGATAGAGCTCTGAAGCTGGAACAGGAATTTGGAGAACATTTTACAGGTATGTCTGCATCAACTCTGTCAAAATAAAACATTTGAAAATAAATTTAGCAAGTAATCATTCCAAAATATCAGAATTTGTTTTGCTTGGTACATAAAGGGTGGCAGTTTTAATGTTTTTACTGCCCATTATAAGTGAGACAAACATTGGATCTTTACAGTAATTGTTGAATTACTTGCACATTGCTGTATGCAGTGGAGCTCTGCCAATGTGCATTTTTCCATTGCATAACAATATTAATAAAAGTGTAAGAATAGAAACATAATGGAGCAGAAAATGGCAGTCGTATCATTTTCTTAACCATTTGTGCTATATGCAGAGTTTTTAACTTCATATTGAATTACTGGATCTGATCTGGACATGATGCAAGCATTGCCATTGTTAAATCAGTTAATAATAGAATAGCTAACCTGACATGCAGTGTGAAATATCCCCGGGCTCTGAATGATGTGGGCAGTGGCAAGTCAGTTGGGAAAACATGCTGAGAATGAAAAGTCCAACTTTGCACATAAGGTTTAACAACTATTGAGAATCTCAACAGCGAGCAGTAAGGGGTCCATTTGCACACATTAACATTTCATTATTGTCGAGCCTCACCTCATTTCTATGCAACTTGCTATTTTCCCAGGCAGTGGAAAGAAACTGAAAATTTCAGATATGGAAGTTTTAGTGGATACCTGACAACTGCAGTTTGCTAGTGTCTTCTCTGGGTATCCATCTTGACAAGCATTCCCCAGCATCTCAGCAACCACTTGCAACTTTTAACATGAAGGCTGGCATGGTACAAGCACCAGTTTCATCGCATGATTGTGATGCACCTCCCAATTATTTATAGAACAGTTCAGCACTTCAATGCCACTGTTTTAAGCTCACCAACACCTTTCATTCCAATGCTGTTGCCAGGCCACTTTGCATGAAGGGACAAGCATCCATCTCACATACTAGAGTGCATCCCTTAGCTTGCTTTTTCAGCAATCAATGAGTTTGCACCTCCTTGGATTTCTTGCTATCTCTCCCTTGCCTTGCATTTTTGCACATTTCGAAGTCATTCAGAACTTACAGCCTCACAGTTCTTCTGTTCTGTCTTGTTTTTTTTCATAAAGACACAAAATCGGGCAGTCTGCAATGTTTGAGAGCAGTGATCAGTAAAGGGGTGGACATGTCACTGTACTGCACTGTGCTACATCACTGTCATAACTACAGCATGTGCCAGCAGTTTATGTGGCAAACACATTGACTGTGCTTCAATGAAATGGCATGTTCAAAGTCTAAGGAGAATAGTCATCAGTCAGGTCAAGGGAACTCAGGGTGTAGGGGCACCATCAGTCAAGGGCATCATATGAAATCAGTCCATCGACTTGGAACAGTAGGTCGGCCACTTGAAGGGGTTCAGGATTAGGGTTAGCATATTCTTACAGTCTAGGGAGTGAACCGCAGTCAGTTGTGCAAATCCAGTGCCACCAGTCTGGAGATTAGTGATAAGTCAGTTGGCAATCTGCATCTATATCAGTCAGTGAGTCGGGGTTGTTGTTTCAAGTAAGTTGAGTTGGACCATGGCTAGTCCTGGGGAAATGTTCACTGAAAGTCAAGGGGATTTATCAAAGCACTGTTATGGTAGGGAAGTTGGTAATGTTAATTGTGGGGTGTGGAGGCAACATGTTAATAATAGGGGGAATAATAATTATGAATGGGGGGGATCTCAAAACATGAGAGTGGGACATGATTGACCATGGGGTACTATAAGAGGGAGGTCATTGATAGTAACCACCACCTTGGCTTAACTGGGGAGGGGATAATGCATAGCAATGTTTAGCATAACTAAGCTTTAAGCCTGAGGCTAAGGGATGAAAAGCTAAATAAAAGAGTTGGATATAAATTGGGGAAGATCAGACCAAATGGGGTTGACAGGAAGTGCAAAGCAACAAGGGGACATTTAGGTTGTGTGGGTGGATTCATCTTGATTGACAAGCTGAACGTGCAACTTATTGCATGAATTTGTGTTATTTTCCATCTTCATCTAGAATGTAAAAGCACAATGAAAATAAAAAATGGCTGCCAGCTTACCTAGAGAGAATGCCGGTGGAGTAAGATTCTTTTATCTCAGAGGAAGATACTTGTGAGCGATGTAAAACCCTTCAAGGGGCAATTAGTCAGATGCTCACATAATGCAGGTTGAAGACATTTGCTATTCTATTGTACAGAATTTTGGATGTGAACCATATTAGCATTGACCAACTATATTGCTGACAAAACCTGACCATAACCAATTTCCTGATGAAGGATTTTTGCCCAAAACATCGATTCTCCTGCTCCTCAGATGCTGCCTGACTGACTGGCAGTGCTTTTCTAGCACCACACTCTCGACTCTGATCACCAACAACTGCAATCCTCACTTTCCCCATAAACAATTTTGACCATGTCATTGAACATTACAAATTAATCCCAGTAATAGCTGTGAAGCAGAAGTAATGTGAAGTGAGCTGTAAAGTTTCCCCTTAGTTGCACAATTCACAATCACCTCCAAGATGTCATAGCCTATACAAGGTCCAACAGCTCCTCACCTCACATTTTGAAGTACAGAATGTCCACACAATTATTTTATTTGTAATGCTGCCTTTCCTGGTTAATCTGGAGAATGGAGATGGAGGGAAAATTTCTCATTCCTCCTACCATTCCTACAACCTCCAACTGACTTGAGCAGGATATTTATGAACAAGGTTTATAATGTAAAGGATCAATGTGCAGATATCCCATTGCCCTCCTTGTCAAATGTTTTCATATCCCAATGTTTGGAAGATGCTGTTGAAATGTAACTTGCAGGCAGTTTCTGCTGAATGACCACATTACTGAGCAGCTGATTTAATTCCGATATTGTCCACGTGGCTCATTTGTCTATTCCTGGTGGATGCAAGCAGAGAAGTTTTTGTTACTATTTCTACTGCACTTTAGTGCTCATAGTAACGTTTTGAGGAGCACATATGCCTAGAAGTCGAGGACTAGCAATAACCTCCAGTAGATGTGCAGCAGCCTCCTAATACAAAATTTCCAATACAAAACATGCCTTCACGATGCTGAGAAAGTATAGGGACTCACAGTCACTTGTCTCCGTGAAATGGCATGCTGATGAGAAAAGAAGCATTGATGCTATATACCTCTGTATAGAGATAGAGTTCAGAAATCCATATGAAAACTTGTCAGATGGAATATATTGTAGGGCAATGTAAGGTTGTGCATTTTGGCAGGAAGCATAGAGGAGTTGAATATTATTTAAATGGAGAAAAGACAGCAGAAAGTTACAGAACTGAGGGATTTGGGAGTCTTCATCCATGAATGGCAAAAAGTTAGCATCCATATTCCGCAGACAATAGGGAAGGCAAATGGAATGTTAGCTATTATTTCAAAGGAAATGGAGTATAAAAGTAAGGAAGTTTTGCTAAAACTATACAAGGCACTAATCAGACTATAGTTGGAATATCATGACAGTTATGGGTTCCTTACTGGCATAGAAGACAGCCCAAAGAAGGTTCACAAGAATGATACCAGGTATAGAAGGACTGTCTTAGAATTGATTGATTTGATTGGGCCTATAATCACTGGAATATAGAAGAATGAAAGGTCACTTAAACATACAGGATTTTTAGGAAACTTGACAGGATAGATGGGGTCAAGCATTTGAAACAGACATGAGAAGGAATTTCTTCTCTCAGACAGTGATGTCTCGGTGGAATTTTTGACCACAGAGTGCTGTTCAGGCTGGATCATTGAGTATATTCAAGGCTGAGTTAGACAGGTTTCTAATCCATAAAAGAAATCAAATGTTATAAGGAAAAAGTAGAAGGTTGAACTTGTGGATTATCGGATGAGCCATAATCTTATTGAACAATGAAGCAGACTCGATGGGCTAAATGGCCTATGTCTGCTCCTATGTCTTATAATACCCAGCATACATATAACGCAACACTTTCTCCCACTGGAGACAATAAGGGCCATACGATGTCTCCTGCACAGTTTTCATGTCAGATCTAAGGGTTCATTCAATACAGTACAGCCAGAGACTCCAAACAATCATTGGATGGTTTGCCCTGGAGGATCCAATGAGGTGTCAATAGATAATGAGAATCTTTGATTGCCGCAGTATCGTATCAAATAGGAAAATGAGGATATTCATGAGAAGGAACATCACATTCATCATCCAATGTCACAGCCACTTCAATAAAGACCTTGCCTCCATCATAAGGTCAGAAGTGGGAAGGTTGGCCAATGATTGCACAACATTCAGCATCATTCACAACTCCTCAGAAACTAAAGCAGTCCGTATTCAAATGCAACAAGACCTGGACAGGTCTTGGGCTGACAAGTGACAAGCAGCATTTGCAACAAACAAATAACCATCTCTAATAAGAGACAACTTAACCACCTACCTTTGATATTCATTGGTGTTACCGCCACTGAATTTCCCACTTTCATGTCCTGGGGATTACTGTTGACCAAAAACTCAACTGGACTCACCATATACATTCACTGGCTACAAGAGCAGATTAGAGGCTAGAAAGGCCAGGCAGCATCTGAGGAGCAGGAGAATCGACGTTTCGGGCATAAGCCCTTCTTCAAGAATGAGACTGGTACGCCAAGCGTGCTGAGGTAAAAGGTAGGGGGGAGGGAATTTGGGGGAGGGGCACTGGGAATACGATAGGTGGAAGAGGTGAGGGTGATAGGCCGGAGAGGGGATGGGGGCGGAGAGTCAGGAACAAGATTGCAGGTCAAGAGGGTGGTGCTGAATCCAGGGGCGGAGTGGGAGTGGGAGTGTTCCCTGAAACATTCTGCAAGTAGACGGCCTGTCTCCCCAATGCAGAGGATACCACATCGGGTGCAATTTCCCCTCAGACGTGGTCGATGATGCTCTCCACCACATCTCCTCCACTTCGCGCACCTCTGCCCTTGAACTCCGCCCCTCCAATCGCCACCAGGACAGAACCCCACTGGTCCTCACCTTCCACCCCACCAACCTCCGGATAAGTCATATCATCCTCTGTCATTTCCACCACCTCCAAACAGACCCCACCACCAGGGATATATTTCCCTCCCCACCCCTATCAGCATTCCGGAGAGACCACTCCCTCCGCGACTCCCTCGTCAGGTCCACACCCCCCACCAACCCAACCTCTACTCCCGGCACCTTCCAATGCAACCGCAAGAAGTGCAAAACTTGCGCCCACACCTCCCCCCTCACCTCCCTCCAAGGCCCCAATGGATCCTTCCATATCCATCACAAATTCACCTGCACCTCCACACACATCATTTATTGTATCCGCTGCACCTGATGTAGTCTCCTCTACTTTGGGGAGACAGGCCGCCTACTTGCGGAACGTTTCAGGGAACACCTCTGGGACACCCGCACCAACCAACCCAACCGCCCCGTGACTGAACACTTTCAACTCCCACTCCCACTCCGCCAAGGACATGCAGGTCTTTGGCCTTCTCCATCGCCAGACCCTGGCCACACGACGCCTGAAGGAAGAGCGCCTCATCTTCCGCCTAGGAAC
>NC_057715.1:58020287-58039044 GCF_004010195.1 Chiloscyllium plagiosum
GTTTTTCCAGCACCACACTTTTCAACTCTGGTCTCCAGCATCTGCAGTCCTCACTTTCTCCCAGAGGCTAGAAATACCGTGGCAAGTAACTCACCTCCTAACTCTCCAAAGCTGGAAATGTGTTGCTGGAAAAGCGCAGCAGGTCAGGCAGCATCCAGGGAACAGGAGAATCGACGTTTCGGGCATAAGCCCTTCTTCAGGAATGCCCTGAAGAAGGGCTTATGCCCGAAACGTCGATTCTCCTGTTCCCTGGATGCTGCCTGACCTGCTGCGCTTTTCCAGCAACACATTTCCAGCTCTGATCTCCAGCATCTGCAGACATCACTTTCTCCTCCTAACTCTCCAAAGCCTGTCCATCATCTACAAGACAACAGTCAGGAGTGTGATAGAATACTCCCCATTTTTCTGGATAAATGCAACTAAAAAACACTCAAGACACTATTCAGGATAAAGCAGCCAGCTAGATAGGCACCACATCCACAAACATCCACTCCCTCCACCACTGACACTTAGTAGCACCAATGTGTATTATCTATAAGATGCACTGCAGAAATTTACTAAGAAACTTAGACAGCACCCCAAGCCCAAGACCATTTTCATCTCAAGGGACAAGGAAAGCAGATAAATGGGAACACCACCATTTCCCCTCCAAGTCACTCACCATCCTGACTGGGAAATATATCGCCGTCCAATAAGTCAAAATCCTGAAATTTCCTCCCTAAGGGCATTGTGGGCATATTGACAACAGAGAATCAGCTAGGCATTATTCAGACTGTAGCAGAGTTAAAGTGAGTGTGAAGTAACAGAGAGACAATGGTAGGCTTATTTTTATGGAGTACAGAAGGTCATTAATCTGGGCATGCCGCTGGACCATGAATACTGTATTGATCTGAGTGTTAACTTCAACGTGGCTCCACTGACAGTCCTGGGGAAAGATAATGCCCATCACTCCGAATACCAAGATCTCCAAGTATGTGATGGCAAACTGGGATGCAAGCTTGCCATTGTTAGCCATCTCTGGGGTAAAGGGAAATTTCTCACGCAGTTTTGAACCAGTCCACATTTAAGCTTTAAATGTGAAGACCGCAGTGGGAAACGTAGAAAGTCCCGGCAGCAGCGAGCACTTCCACCGCTGCTAAACACTAGATAGTGTGGGAAAGCTTGCTAGAGATCAAGGTAAGAAACTCTTCATGAAATTCCTTGAAACTGAAACTCAGTAGATTCTTGGGAAAATTCAGCTGGCAGTTCTTTAAATACTGCTGAGCAATTGTGCCAGGTTTTGCCTATATTCTTTATATTGCAACTATATTCATCGTCACATAATTGTATGAAGATCTAGTATTCTTAACAATTAAGATTTGAAATTTGTTTCCATTTAAAACACCTCTGATGTAAGTAGGTGAGTTGCTTGGTACTTTTGCAAATACTGTTGAAAGAATTTGGAAAAGATTTTAACAGACAAGCAAAGTTCTTTTGGCCCAGAAATCCCTGCTGTAAATACACACAGATCTGCTGCAACGTGACATATTACAAATAAGTAAATTAATTGCAACTAATAATAAATAAAAACTGGTAGATCTAAAAGACTGGAAAGAGGTTCATTTGTTGCTATATAAGCCTGTGTCATTTAATAAGACAGTCAATGGCATGGATTGCCATCTGTGCAGTGATTATCTTTGAGATAATTGAACAGCAGTCTTGCAGATTGAACCTGCTGTAACAAACAAACTTCTTTCCCAGAATGAATAATCAATACTAATGCATTAATGAAGTCACAAGGTCGTGTTTCAATGTGTGAGGTGTCATTTTTAAGGTGGAAGGTTTATTTGTCCTCTCAGGTAGACATAAATGGTACCTTTATAACATTGAAAGAGTTCTTCCAGTATCTTGGACATGATTCATTCCTCAACTAGAAAACAGATTGTCTGGCCATTTTTCTCATTATTGTTTGTGGAGCCTTACTGCATATACATTGGTGTTCCATTTCAAACTTTGTACTAGTATAAACACTTCAAAATACTTCATCAGCTGTGCAGCACTTTGGGGTATCCTGAGGATATGAAATACATTATATGAACTATTCGTAATAAATTTCAATGAACAGTTTGATGTATGTGTACTTTAAGGTAATCAAAATTAAATGACCACGGTAAATTTTAATCTGACTTGGTTCAATAGAAGCCTAATACTTAGTTGTATTTGGATTTAATTATGAAATTCCATTCACCTAAAAGGCTGTGTAATTGGAGTCAATTAAAATTTTCAAGACTGGAATTGATAGCCTTCTTCAGCAAGGATATCAAGGGATTATGGATCAAAAGGATGGCAGAGCAGACTCAATGGTCTGAATGCCCTACTTCTGTTCTTATGTCTTATGGTCTTAAAAGATCACCTATAGTTGAGATAAAGATCGGCAATGGTCTAACTGTGCGATGGTGCAGGTTCAACAGGTGAAATGGCTGTCTCCTTCTCCTATGGTCCTAGATCATTTCTGCTGTTCACAAATCAACAACCAATTGTGTAAATAGAGGGAGGCTTAATGACATGAAGTAGATGCAAGAATAAATTTAAGGAAAATTACCTTAAATCACAATCAGTAATTTTTGTTTCTGTTTAAATTCACAGCAATAGTACAAGGAGAAACCTTGGAATCGATTTACAACCAATGCAAACTAGCAATTGAAGAACAGTCTGGTCCATACATTTGGGTTCCTTCAAAAGAAAAATTGTGAATCAACCATAGATGTGAGACTGATAAGAATTTCTGTTCAGATAGTGATATTTAATTTATTTTTAAGTACATTTTTCATCTGTATCCATTGCACATAATCATGAATACACTTTAAATTAGAAGCTCAGCAGGATTTTTCTGCACAGAACAGACCTATTTTCAAGGGGAGGGGGTGCCAAAACAACCAGGACAAGATTTGAAAAAGACAAAAAGGCTTTTGGGACACTGTGGAGAATCCAACAATATTTGTATATCCAAACTACTTATGCATCGAAAACAGTTCTTGAAGAAAGTGTTTTAGCCCTTATTGTAATCAAGTGAACAAAGCAGGGACTCCTGTACTTAATTTATTCTCTAATTGGGCAGTGCCCAGCATTACATATTCAGCCAGTTGTGTGAACTGGTGATTCATTAGAAAGCAAAATCCTGCAGATTTTGTAACTATGCAGATAGAATTCATCACATAAATTTTATAAACAGTTTTATTTTAAGATTGAACATTATATAAAGATGAACTCACATCTATAAAATCTAAATAAAAAGGATTTTCAAGTATTTAACACATTTTAGAATGTGTCTAATTTGACAACTGGTTAAAATCAGAATTATCTTCAATACACAATATACATTTTAATATTTATATTCAGAGGTTATTGAAATAATTTATAGTAAATGAAATATATTGCTGTAAATTGTGAGGTCTATTGGTCATGTTTTATGACAGTTCCAGTGTTGACTGGAAGTATTATTTTAAAGAAATTTAGGGAGCGGGGCAATTTGTGGCTGGTTTTCTGTGATTAGAATTTAAATGAATTGATTATCAATTGATTTGTGAATAACAGTAAATTCACTGCCATCTCCAACTGTTGCTTGTGAAAATGGACTTACTTTTCTTCTTTTATGAAAAAAGCATGCAGCCTGAAATTTTAACCTCTATCTAATTAGTCAATGTTAATTTGTGTGCTCTGCATTACGGTTTGAAGATTAATAACTGTGGCTAAGTACAATCAAAAATGTCATTGTGATTTCCTACCTAGCCATAGAAATATTTTGTTCTTTTTGTTTGATCCAATTTATTATTTAGTTCTGCTCTGTGTGGCTGCTTCTACTCTAAAGCTACTATTGCAATTCTTTGAAATTTATCTAATTTGCTTTTCTTTTTTGTTTGATTGGCTGGAATTTTATCTTCTGTGTTACTGAGTGAGTTGTACTGTACAAACTGCTATATTTAAGGTGCACTGTAAAATTATGCTTATCCTGTGCTGGTTTGATCACAGCTAAGCTCAATTTTAATCTATTTTATAAAATTTGAAACACTCCATACCCATTATAAAAGATGTAAGCAAGTCATTTTAAGCTCTGAATAGATAGAATCATAGAATTATTACAGCACTGAAGGAGGCCAATCAGCCCATTATGCCTGTGCCAGGTCTCTGTAGGAGCCACAGAAATCATTCCACTCCCCTACCTTTTCCCAAAACCCCTGAAATTGATTTCACATAATTATCCAATACCCTTTGAAAGCCATGATAATATCTGCAACTACTACATTCTCAGGTAGTGAATTCCAGATCCTAGCCATTCACTGGGGAAAAAAATATTTTCTTTTGTTCACCTTTGCCATTCACCTTAGATCATTATCCTCTAGGTTACAACCCTTCTGTAAATGGAAACAGTTTCATCCTACCTATGCTGTCCAGAATACTGTTGAACACTTCTATTAAGTTTCTCTCATCCTTCCATCTTATCAAGAGTACAGCCCCAGCATGTTCAATCTGTCCTCATAATTGAAAATCTTATGCTTGGAACCATTCTTGTAAATATTTCCAATGCATTCACATTCTTCCAAAAAATGATGATGATAATTAGACATAATATTCTAACTGAGGCCATAGCAGTGTTTTATAATGGTTCACTATAACATCTTTATTCCTGATGAAGGGCTTTTGCCCGAAAAGTCGATTTCGAAGCTCCTTGAATGCTGCCTGAACTGCTGTGCTCTTCCAGCACCACTAATCCATTCTTGCCCATATGTCTTGTTAACTAATTTCTCTACCTCCCTACCAACTTCAATGATTTGTGAACATAAAATCTCAGGTCCATTGCTCTTGCACCCCTTTTAGAACTGCGTCCTTTATTTTGTACCGTCTTTCTTTATTTTTTTTCCTGCCAAATTAAATGGAGCACTTATCTAAAGAAGAACACACTTACATTCTAGCAAAATGCTGCAAATACTAGAAACCTGAAATGAAAACTGAAAATGTTCAAATTTCTGAGTTGGTCCAGCAGTATCTGTGTGGAGATAAGTGGATTTAATATTTCAGACAATGACCTATTGTTAAAACAATTACCTATTACTATTTTCTAAGAATATGCTCTTTTGTCTTATAATTACCATTCAGTTACACATTACAATATGTGCTTATCAATGTGCCTCTGTGATTGCGACTGGTAGAATAGTTTAGGGAGTAATGGGTATGGAGTAAACAAATTGACCCATCAGTGAAGCTTTCAATTCAATTTGACCAGCTATTTGCAGAATATTTATCAACTCTTGGTCCATGATGTTAGAATTCTCAGGAGTTAAACTTACAGTACTTGGGTATCACAGGTCTTGAATTGAAGCTCCCATGGAGTACCAAATTTCATCAATCACTGATACAAAACCAAAATACTGCAGATGCTGGAAATCTGAAATAATAAGAGAAAATGTTGGAGAAACTCAACAGGTCAGGAAGCATCTGCAAAGGAAAATAATAGAAATGATAACTTTTAGTCAGTTCACCTTACCTGTTCAAACATAAGGTCATTGACCTGAAATATTAACTTTCTCTTTCTCCACAGATGCTTCCTGACTTGCTGGGTATTTCCAGCATTTTTTTTATTTTTTGTCAATTGCTATTGTTTCATTCCACTTCAGTCATGCATGTGAAATCAATAGTCCTGAAATCTCCAAAGCAAAAGTACATACTTAATGTGTGTGTACTTTAATTTATTTAAGAAGCTCACAAATGCACCTTTTCATGAATTTCTAAAGATTTGAAAAGTGGTTTGAATTTATAATATTAATCATAATCTAAACTTTGTATGGAATGACCAATATGCCATTGTCCCTTCATATGATATTAAGTGATTCTTTTTGTTGAACGTTTGGGGTGGGGTAAGAGTCTTCTAGATCCTATATATTTTTACAGGAAGTGAAATCATCTGCCTCTACTTTTTTAAAAGCCCTAATGAAAGTACTCCAAATATTCCACTGTGTCAAAATCTGGGAACTTGAAGGGGCCAGGACCCATTGGTCTTACCATAATTGGGTGCATCAATTAACCTGAAGAATTTAAAGCTTTTGCACATTTTGTAACTATAAGCTGAAAAATAATGTAACTAGAGAGAAAGACCTTGTTTCAAAACTTGCAGATTATTCCCTGAAACTACACCACCTGCTGTAGTTGGATGAGACTGAAGAAAAAGCTCCACTGCTGGAACAAGCTCATAGTTACCAGTATAGAGGATCTTAAAATATAGATTAGTTATTTGTTGATTGTAAATAATCAATTTCTTATATTCCACTTATGTAAAGAAAAAGAAATAAAGAATTGGACTGTACATTTATCAATAGAAATATGTATTCATGCTTATTAATGA
This sequence comes from Chiloscyllium plagiosum, assembly GCF_004010195.1. Taxonomy (NCBI): domain Eukaryota; kingdom Metazoa; phylum Chordata; class Chondrichthyes; order Orectolobiformes; family Hemiscylliidae; genus Chiloscyllium; species Chiloscyllium plagiosum. The sequence continues at coordinate 58,026,664 of NC_057715.1, forward strand.
TTTTTTAAATTAAATTGCCCTTTATTCGGTTAGAGACACCCTTAACATATACTGCTTTTGATCAGTTTCATGTCTGTATTTCATGTTTCATGTTGGATGCACTACTTCACAATGAACCTTCAAAACCTTAATTCAATAAAGTCACTTCTCTGTATGCTATCGTGTGCACATTTTGATGGCTGTAATGTATTGTTTGTTACATGCCTGCCTTTCCTTTTTTAGAGTGTTTTGTTAAGAGACGTTTCATTTAATAATCTAAAGCTTGCACAGATTAATCTTATTGAGCAAATGTTAAATTTTATTTGTAAACTATTCTAAAATTAACACATGGTGCTTTCTTTGAACTTGATTCCCAGCAATAATTATTTTCGGATGCAATCATTTGATTGAAGAATCAATTCCAAATCGATTGAGGATGGTGAAAGTCTAAAGATCATTCTTATTTTTACAAATGGAACCAATAAATAACATTTTAAAGTAAACTTTTTTCTGACAACAATAAATCAAGCAGAAACATATCTGATAACAATGTAAAACTGGTACATTCGAAATAATGTATTACTAGCTATCATGAATAGTCCAGCAGATTTCATACTGGAATAGAAGACCCATGCTAATTAAATCATTCTCTCTATTCAATCTTTAATTAGTGTTGTATGCTATTCCAACATAAACCATGATGGGTCATTCAGTATAGCTTTAATATAGTTTGTCTCAACAAAACCTCAGTTATATGATACAGTAATTATCCGCATGTTTAAAGCAACATTGTCTCTCGTGGTTTTTCAAAACCAGACGTTATTTTGAAATTGTAACAACTGAAAACTGTAGCTCGGCTGTCTCAAAGTTCTACAAGGATCTGTGCAATTTGTGTAAAAGCATTGGGTGTGAATGACACAATGTACTGTTTGTGGTACTATAAATAAACATGGCAGCTGAATTCTCTAGTGCCACTACCTTCATTTCTGAAGTGCATTTCAAAAATATCTTTAAGCCTTATGCCATTGAGATCTTTATAGAATTACTAATCTTGATTTGTTTAGTAATGTGACCATGGAAAGGCAAACTCTGCCTTTAAACAGACAATAATATGCCTGGGTTGATAGCAGGTCCTCCCAATCCAATGGACAGGCAGCCAGACTTTAAATTCATGATTTGACTTAACATCTCACTCATGCGTTTATTGCTCCTACTGCTAACTGTAGTGCCTTTAGGTGGAAAGCTTCCACTCAAACCAAGCAGCCACCAAATTATGGTCTTGTGATCTAAATAGTACTCCACAGTGATTTATCTCAACAGATCAGACTGATGGCCAGTATCTGACCCTAAAATAAAACTTTGATTGGTTGGTTTTAGGCACTGATTGAATCAATGAAAGCATTAAAGAATAGTTAAAGAATTGAGATAGCACACATTTTGTAGCAAAGAAATTGCTTTTTTTCTTGTCTTTTTTGTTTAATTTCTCAAGAGTTATCAGAGATATCATTTTTGCCGCTACTGCCACCTACAAGTTTCCCACCAAATGACATTTCATCTTATTTGGAATCTTATCACTACGCCATCACTGTTCAAGAGTCAAAAACCTGGTACACGCTTCTTAAAAGCAATATGGGTGGCCCTACATCTTGAAGACTGTAGGGTTTCAAGCAAGCAGCTTGTGGCTAAGATGATTGGTGCAGTAATTGGGAAATGGTATTTCAAGATTGCATCACTGAACTTTACCACTCAAGTGAGGTGATTGATCCTTGCGCTAAATGTAGGTCCTCCTAGCATTGTCCTTCTTGATTATTTTGGCCTTCCCACTGCCAGCATCTCCCTTCCATCTCCTCCATTAAGACCTCCAATCCGCAATTGAAAACATTTGCACTTGTTTTCTCCGGTATTGTGCTATTCTTTCCTCTTCTCCAGGTCAGATTGTCTTCAATTAAAACTCCCAGCAGTTACTCTAACCATGAAACACATTTATTTTACGTGGTGCAGAATAGCTTTGAGCAGGGCAAGCTATCTTTAGGTGATGCTAATCACTTGTGACGCTGACCATTTGCAACATTAGCCCCTTGCTGATTTATCCAGCCATTGAACAACACAGTTAGCCCTGAACACATAGATCAAAAGCTGCCTTGATTGCAATTAACAGGAGCAGATTAACTGAGCATTAGGAGCTTAGTGCCCATTTTAGCCCTCTCTACATCCCCATCCAGGACCAACCAATACTTTACATTTTCCATGGATGCAAAAACCCACAGTGAGCTGAAAGGTTTGTAGTAGCTATACTAGCTTGCTTTACCAGTATCCAAGAGATTATAGACTGAAATCGCCAGGCTACAAAAGACTAATCTACTACACCTGTCAACAAGAAAGTCTATGGCAGGTTCATTGTCGACATGTCTTCAGCATGCAACATTATGCAATTCTGACACAATCTATCACATCACCTTAACACATTGCACAACATGGAAATACATAGAAGATAACAGTTGGAGCAGAAAAGCATGCAGGAGTTTATATTTTGCACAAGCTTGTGCAATTGAAACACAAGATATCTAGTCTTAATTCACTCCAAGTATTTGCTTAGAACCCAGAGTATTAATCCAACAGTAACCTAATAGAAATTCTGCATTTACTTCAATGCTACAGAAATACCTGACACAGGAAACATTGTATTCACTTCAGATGTATTCCAATGAAAACATGTTAAATTATAAATGCAAATTTTAATATCTGAATTGAAGTACTTCTGAATTATACACAATTTTTCAATAAATTAAGGCAGGTAAACATTTTCATCCAATTAATTGAAGTTAACAATAATAGAAATATAATAAGTTGTAAATTCAAATACTAAAAGGATTTCTGGGTGTGATTGATTCAGGCAACCAATTTTCTGTCTCGGGTTTTATATCTATATATTTATATTATAGATCAGAAAGAAAATATTGTGAAGTTCCATAGGTTTTCTTATCTTAAAAAAACTGTGTTGTTAATTCATTTTTCAGGAAAGATTTGAAAAGCATACAAGTTAATAAAAGATAATGCTGCTCTTAGAATGAGGTGGCACTTAATTTCCTGAGGCATATAAAGAAACCTCTGGGTAGAATACAACCCCAGAGTACATTTAAGAAAGTTGAGGGGCATGACACAAGTGTCAAATATACTCACTCATCAGTACCTGGCTCAAGGGATTTTAATTCCCAAGTTCCTCTTAAATTTAACTGGAGAGTCTCTCACTGATTCACATTAGAAAAAGAAAGATCACCTACTTCTGGGTTCTATTTCCAGCAGGTTTTCAGAGGGCTACTCAAAGCAAGAATAGACCTTCCGAAAAAATATAGCATTCACTTTATTTGTATTACCATAATTTAGCACTGTAAAGTGTATCTCCCAGGTTTACTGATGCCTCCTTGTAGACCTGATGAAAGACAGGAGTGTGAGGAGGGAGATTCTCCTTCCTCAAATGGCAGGAAGAAATGGATGTTCACCAGCCCTGAATGGGGGTGCCTGAAATCATCAGCTCAGAAATATTAACCTTAGGGGTGGAATATGAGAAACATTTTATTGGCCTGAGAAAAACAGCGAAGGTGAATTTATCTGTCTTTTGATCTCACTAAGATCTGGATCAGTCTCTCCAGTTCTTCCTCACCACTTTGAACAATTCACTTCCCTTAGCATATAGAATCATAAAATTGCCCAAGTCTGCATCAGCTATTTCACTTCTTTTGCCTGAAATCTGTTAAAATCATGAGGGGCATGGTTAGGATAAATAGACAAGGTCTTTTCCTGGGGTGGACGAGTCCAAAACTAGAGGGCATAGGTTTAGGGTGAGAGGTGAAAGATATAAAAGGGACTTAAGGGGCAACCTTTTCACGCAGATGGTGGTGCAGGTATGGAATGAGCTGCCAGAGGAAGTGATGGAGGCTGGTACAATTATACCATTCAAAATGCTATATGAATAGGAAGGGTTTAGAGGGATATGGGCCAAGTGCTGGCAAATGGAACTAGATTAGGTTAGGACCAAAAGGTCTGTTTTCATGTTGTACATCTCTATGATTCTAAGTACTTCAAAGGCAATTAGGGATAGGCAACAAACAATGGTTTTACTAGTGATACACATATCTCATGGAAGAATGAAAATGTAAGATCAGTGGGGCAGCGACATGCTGAAATAATGGGTTGAAGAGGACAGCCTTATTTGACTGGATTTCCATTTCTGGGCACAAGGAACAAAAAGAAAACTGACATTCTCAAATGGCCAACTTAGATGTAAAATAAAGTTCTGCATGGCAGAATAACATGAATTTATTTTGTTCTCTTAGCAAATTCGATCCAATTTCCACTCTTCTGCGGCTTCCAAAGCTTCCTCAGCCTTATCAACCTAAAGAAAGCTGGCCACCACAGACAAACCTGCCCTCTCCCCACTTCTGGCACAGGCATCTCCTGTATGTCACTTCTAGAGAAGGTACCCTCATGTCCTGCCACTCCATTGGAAGACTCAGCCCAACCACCTCTTCCAGAGTAGACCTTACCTCCCAGTACTCCCAGAGCAGGACTTGTCTCCTGATGTTCTCATGCAGCTGATCTCCCAATGCCAACCTTTATTGTGCTCCAGCTGGGGTCCCGGCCTCCACCTTATCACAGCTTCTCCACTGGTATTATCGATGCACGAGGCTGCTTCTCCTGTAATGATAGGTGATGACACTCTGAATATGTGCATGCATGCACACATATTGTATTATGGATGATCCCTGGAAAACACAGCAGACCAGGCAGCATCCGAGGAGCAGGAGAATCGACGTTTCAGGTATAAGCCCTGCTCCTCGGATGCTGCCTGGCCTGCTGTGTTTTCCAGCACCACATTTTTCAACTCTGGTCTCCAGCATCTGCAGTCCTCACTTTCTCCTTATGGATGATCCCTCCAGTTTTGGCCTTTTATGCATTTTGGAAAGGGCTGTTCAGGTTGGAGGTTATGGAGAAATGTGTAGGAAAAAAGACCTGACCAACTCAAATATCAATATCAATTTAATAAAAAATCACACACCTTTTATAAGCCAACTATGTAGACGTCTTTAATGAATACAGTTAAAAATCACACAACACCAGGTTAGAGTCCAACAGCTTTGTTTGGAAGTACAAGCACTCCAAAAGCTTGTACTTCCAAATAAACCTATTGGACTATAACCTGGTGTTGTATGACTTTTAAACTTTGTCCACCTCAGTCCACATCACATCATGGGTTTCATGAATACAGTTGTAGAACTGCAGCAGTTCAAGAAGGCAGCTCAATTCAATCTTCTTGAGGAACTTAGGGATGGTCAATAAATGCTGGTCCAGCCAGTGATACCCACATCCCCTGAATGAATGAAAAAAAAATCAGCAGAAAGCTTCAGTGTTTTATGGAGAAGTCCGACCTTCACGTCTTTGAGTATTTAGGAGCAGCAAACGTATGGCCTTGTCAATATTAATTCCTGAAAAATTCAAGCAAGGAAACATGCATGATAATGCGTTTGCAATTTATGATTTAGTAAACATTCAGGAAACATGTCGTGTGTTAAAACTGCAATGGCCTGTTATGTTGCTACTGATTAAGCATGGATAACCAAATAAATTATATGTTTGAGCAGCAATCCATTTATGACTTACTGGAAACATTGCATGTTATTTGTCCATCTACCTCTGCATTAAAAATATTCAATAACTCTGCTCCCACCAACTTTTCAGAAAGAGAGTTCCAAAGGCTCTCAATCCTCGGAAAGAGAGAGAAAAAAACACCTCTTTATCATTTTAAATGGTGACCTCTGATTTTAAAATAGTGATCTCCAGTTCTAGACTTTCCAACAAGAGGAAACATCCTCTCTGCATCCACTCTGCTAAGGCCCCCAAGGATCTTTTAAATCTCATCACGTTGCCTTTTACTCTTCTAAACTCCAGCATACACAAGTCCAACTTGTGTAACCTTACTGCATAAGGTGATATACCCATTGCAGGTACTTGTCTGGTAATCTTTCTATGAACTGATTCTAGTGCATTTACAATTTTCCTTAAATAATGTGACTAATACTATACAGAGTTTCAGCTATAGTCTCACTGGTGCCCTGTATGACTGAAAGATAACCTCCCTACTTTTATAGGCAATTCCACTCATGATAAATTATGACATTCAAATAACATCCCTAATTACTTGTTGTATCAGCACGTTTGGGAAAATATGGACTTAGTAGTGATAGGCAGCATGGCTTTGTGCAGGGCAGATCATGTCTCACTAACTTTTTTTGAGAAAGTGACAAAAATGATTGACGAGTGCAATATGGTTGATAACCGCACGGACTTTAGCAAGGCCTTTGATAAGGTCCCTCATGGAAGGCTGATACAAAAGGTGAAGTAATTTGGGATTCTCAGTGAGCTGGTAAGATGGATACAAAGCAGGCTTAGTCATAGAAAACTAGAATAGCAGTGGAAGGCTATTTTTCTAACTGGAGATCTGCAACCAGTGGTGTTCCACAAGGATCAATGCTGGAATCCCTGTTGTTTGCAATACATGGAAATGATTTCAAGGAGAATATAGGTGGTGTGATTAGTAAGTTTGTGAATGACACAAAGACTGAGGGAGCTGCAGATTGTGAGGAGAATTGTCAGAGGATACAGCAAGATATAGATAGCTGGAGATTTGGTTAGAGAAATGGCAGATGGAGTTTAAACTGGACAAATACAAGGTGATGCATTTTGAAAGATTTAGTGGTGGGGGGGAGGGGGGAATATACAGTAAATGGCAGAACCCTTCATAGTATTAACATACAGAAAGATCTAGGTGTACAGGCCCAGGGTTCCCTGAAAGTAGCAAAACACGTAGAAAGGTGGTTAAAAATACATATGGCATATATGCCTTTATTAGTTAGGGCACAGAGAATAAAAATTGGCAAGTCATGTTACAGCTGTAAAGAACTTTAGTTAGGCCACATTTGAAATAGTGTGTGCAGTTCTGATTGCCACACTATCAAAAGGATGTGAAGGTGTTGGAGAAGCTACAGAAATGGTTTACCAGGATGGTGCCTGGTTTGAAAGTATTATCTTTGAGGAAAGATTGGACAAAACCTGGCTTATTTTCACTTGAACATCAAAGAATGAAGGGCAACCTGATAGAAGTTCACAAAATTATGAGATGCATAGTTGACCAGTCAGAGTTCTCTTCCCACGGTAAAAAAGTCAATTACTATGAGGACATAGGTTTAAGTTAAAAGGGGGTAAGTTTAAAGGAATTGCAAGAGGCTAGACTTTTACACAAAGTGCCTGGAATTCACTGCCAGAGGAAGTGGTGGATGGTGAGTGGCTTTGAGGGGAACTTGCAGGTGGTGTTGTTCTTAGTTTGAGCCGAGGAGACTCCCCTGATGAACTTCTGTACAGATGTCCAGGAGCTGAGACTACTGACATCCACAACCATAACCATCTTCCTCTATGCCAGGTCTCACTCTAACCAAAAGAGAGATTTCCCCCGATCCCCAGTGACTTCAGTTTTGCTTGGACTCCTTGATGGCACACTCAGCACCCATGCATAATGAACTAGTATTTGCACTCTGCCAATATTAATGCTAGAGTAGAGAGTGTGATGCTGGAAAAGCACAGCAGGTCAGGCAGCATCCAAGGAGCAGGAGAATCGACGTTTTGGGCATTAATCTTTCATCCGGAATGAGGCTTGTGGGCCAAGAGGACTGAGAGATAAATGGGAGGGGTGTGGAGTTGGGGGGGAAGGTAGCTGAGAATGCGATGGTTGATGAAGATGGGAGCGTTTGTGATAGGTCGGAGAGGAGGGTGGAGCAGATAGATGGGAAGGAAGATGGACAGGTAGGACAGGTCAAGAGGATGGTGCCGAATTGGAAGGTTGGATCTGGGATAAGGTGAGGGGAGGGGAAAAGAGGAAATTGGTGAAATCCACATTAATCCCATGTGATTGGAGGGTCCCAAGGCAGAAGATGAGGCATTCTTCCTCCAGGCATCGGCGGTTAGGGTTTGGTGATGGAGGAGGCCCAGAACCTGCATGTCCTTGGCAGACTGGAAGGGGGAGTTAAAGTGTTTGGTCACAAGGCTATGGGGTTGGTTGGTGCGGGTGTCCCAGAGATGTTTTCTGAAGCATTCTGCAAGTGGGCATCCTGTCTCCCCAATGTAGAGGAGACCGTATCGGGAGCAATGGATACAATAATGACATGTGTGGAGGTGCAGGTAAATCTCTGATGGATTTGGAAAGCTCCTTTGGGGCCTTGGATGAAGGTTTGGGGTGGGTGGGGGATGTGGGTTCAGGTTTTGCAATTCTTGCGTTGGCAGGGAAAGGTGCCAGGAGGGGAAGGTGGGTTGGTAGGGGGGGTGTGGACTTGACAAGAGAGTTATGGAGGGAATGGGCTTTACAGAACACAGATAGGGGTAGGGAGGGAAATATATCTCTGGTGGCAGGGTCCGTTTGTAGGTGGCAGAAATGGCGCAGTATGATGTGATGTAGCAGAGGTTGGTGGGGTGGAAGGTGAGGACCACTTCCTGCCATTGTTGCAGTTGGAGGGGTGTCATTCAAGGGCGGAGGAACGGGAAGTGGATTAGATGCACTGGAGGACATTGTCGACCATGTGGGAGGTTTACTTGCTGTCTTTGAAGAAGGACGCCATCCGGGATGTTCTGTGGTGGAATTGGTCCTCCTGGGTGCAGAGGCTTAGGAATTGGAAATAAGGGATAGCATTTTTACAGGAGGCAGGGTGGGAGGAGGTGTAGTTCAGGTAGCTGTGGGAGTCAGTGGGTTTGTAGAAGATGTCCATGTTGAGTTGGTCACTGTTGATGGAGATGGAGACGTCCAGGAAGGGGAGGGACATGTCCAAGATGGTCCAGGTGAACTTAAGGTCGGGGTAGAACATGTTGGTGAAGTTGATGAACTCGTTGATGATACTGTCAGCAATGTGGCAGGGGAAAAGGTGGGGAATGGTGCCAGTGTAGGTGCGGAAGATGGAATACTCCACATGACTGACAAAGAAACAGGCATTGCTGGGCCCATGCGGGTGACCATGGATACTCCTTTGGTCTGGGAGAAAGTGAGGACTGCAGATGCTGGAGATCAGACGTGTTGCTGGAAAAGCGCAGCAGGTCAGGCAGCATCCAAGGAGCAGAAGAATCGACGTTTTGGGCATGAGCCCTTCTTCAGGAATGAGGAGAGTGTGCCAAGCGGGCTAAGATAAAAGGTAGGGAGGAGGGACTTGGGGGAAGGGCGTTGGAAATGCGATAGGTGGAAGGAGGTTAAGGTGAGGGTGATAGGCCAGAGAGGGGGTGGGGGCGGAGAGGTCAGGAAGAAGATTGCAGATTAGGAAGGTGGTGCTGAGTTCGAGAGTTGGGACTGAGACAAGGTGGGGGGAGGGGAAATGAGGAAACTGGAGAAATCTGAGTTCATCCCTTGTGGTTGGAGGGTTCCTAGGCAGAAGATGAGGCGCTCTTCCTCCAGCCGTCGTGTTGCTATGGTCTGGCAATGGAGGAGTCCAAGGACCTGCATGTCCTTGGTGGAGTGGAAGGGGGAGTTGAAGTGTTGAGCCACGGGGTGGTTGGGTTGGTTGGTCCGGGTGTCCCAGAGGTGTTCTCTGAAATGTTCCAAAGTAGGCAGCCTGTCTCCCCAATATAGAGGAGGCTACATCGGGTGCAGCGGATGCAGTAAATGATGTGTGTGGAGGTGCAGGTGAATTTGTGGCGGATATGGAAGGATATACACATCCAGTCCCTGTACACCTCCATCCCAAAGGACTCAAAGCCCTCCGCTTCTTCCTTTCCCGCCGTACCAACCAGTACCCTTCAACTGACACCCTCCTTCGACTGACTGAACTGGTCCTCACTCTGAACAACTTCTCTTTCCAATCCTCCCACTTCCTCCAAACCAAAGGAGTAGCCATGGGCACCCGTATGGGCCCCAGCAATGCCTGCCTCTTCGTAGGATATGTGGAACATTCCATCTTCTGCAGCTACACTGGCACCACCCCCCACCTTTTCCTCCGCTACATCGATGACAGTAGACTAGATTGAGTGAAGTGCAGATTAATCATTGCTTCACCTAGAAAGTGTGTTTGGGGTCTTGGATGGTGAGGAGGGAGGAAGTAAACAGCAGGTATTACACCTTCAGTGATTGTCAGGGAAGATGCTGTGAGGCTGTGGACATGGGGCTGTTGGGAGTTTTTGGGAAGGAGGTAGAAGTGGGCTGTGCAGGGTTGGGGGACTATGAGCTTGGAGGCAAGTCAGAGAGTGATCACCGGATGAAATGAGATGGTCTGGTTCCGTACTGTGTGACTCTATGAATCAAGGATCTAGTGATCATTGTGGATACAGTAGCCTCGTGTTCAATGATCTGGGGGAGATAGGAGGAGGTATCTGAGAGCCTCCATAATGTCAGCTAGATAGGCTACTCACCCATTTGTAGGACAGATTGAAGATGGAATTGGGCTCACCTATGTCACTACAGACAGCCTTTCCAATTTTTATCTGTCAGCTATCTTACTTCACCAAGAATGAGCTGACAATTTACCAAGTTGACCAAATGGACAAACTACTGGCAGAACAGATCATGTCATGAAATATAGGCCATTATGATTGCAGAATAAAGCAGCTTGACAAGGCATTTAATTTAAATTGCATAACAGTTTCTCGAATGCTGATCATTTGATATCTGGTGAATCATTATAATGTGAAAAGAGGCCATTTGGCCATCAAGTCTGCACCAATTCTCCAAAAAGCATTCCACCCAGACCCAGCACCCCATCCTATCCCTGAATTTTACCATGGCTAATCTGCCAGCCTGCACACTATAGAGCGATTTAGCGTGACCAATCCACTTAATCTGCACATCTTTGGACTGTGGAAGGAAACCGGAGCACCCAGTGGAAACCCACACAGACACAGGGAGAACAATGTAACTCCATGCAGGCAGTCACCCAAGGTTGGAATCAAACCAGGATCCCTGGCACTGTGAGGCAGCAGTGCAATCCACTGAGCCACCATGCTGCCTTTATGCTATTCACTAATGCTGTAATAATAAAATAATCTTTTGACAATGCTTTTGATCGGATGTTGGTTGCATTAGAAAAATCAAAATAGACGCAATACAAATTAAGGTGAAATTCACCAACTTGAGAAAACAGTGGAAATCCCAGAACAAAACTTGAAACTGTATAACTCAACAAAAATGCCAAATTAGTTCGCATGAAATTCAGAAAATCACAAAGACAAGCACTTCCAAGTGCTTATGTATTCTTGTAGTCGACATTATGGAATACTGAAAGTTGTTCAACATATTTTTCTTTAAATTCTTATAAATTACTATTTCAAGCCCATTCAATGTCCTCATTGTCTGCATGTCCTCACAACTAAAACTGTCATTCAGCTGTTGATTGGATCTGAACACTCATTCCAATAGTTGCATTTTCTTGTATTCTCAGCTTTAATAGTTATGGTAATTAAATTTATCAGTTATGGTTTCGAAGTTCAGTTCCTTCTGTTCTTTATTATGTTAAAAATCACACACCAGGTTATCGTCCAACAGGATTAATTGGAAGCAACCACCTGATGAAGGAGCAGCGCTCCGAAAGCTAGCGCTTCTAATTAAACCTGTTGGACTATAACCTGGTGTTGTGTGATTTTTAACTTTGCACACCCCAGTCCAACACCGGCATCTCCAATATGTTCTTTATTATAGTTGAGTTGGCTGGTTATTTACATTATTTCTTTGATTAGTCCAAGAAATTAGTCTTACAATTACATCACTTCTCTCAATAAACAATGTTCATCGGTTCCATGGATTAGTTCGGTTATCACAGGCACCTTTAAGGCCAAATGAGAATTCTGTTTGTGAAACCATTAGTCCATAAGACCATAAGAGATAGGAACAGGAATAGAGTCTGCTCCACCATTTGAAGGATCATGGGTGATCTGAAATTCTTCATGTCCACTTTCCTGCTTTTTACCCTTAACCTTTGATTCCCCATCTGATCAACAACTTAGCTATCTATCTCAATCTTAAGAATATATAAGAATCCTGTCCTCACAGCTCTCTGTGACAAGGAGTTCAAAACAGAACCTTCCAAGAGAAGAAATTCCTCCTCATCTCAGTCTTAATTAGCATGCCTGTATACTGAGACTATACTCTTTGGTCCTAGACTTTCTCATAAGGGGTTAAAACAATGACTGCAGATGCTGGAAACCAGATTCTGGATTAGTGGTGCTGGAAGAGCACAGCAGTTCAGGCAGCATCCGAGGAGCAGTAAAATCGACATTCGGGCAAAAGCCCTTCATCAGGAATAAAGGCAGAGAGCCTGAAGGGTGGAGAGATAAGCTAGAGGAGGGGGGGGGTGGGGAGAAAGTAGCATAGAGTACAATGGGTGA
>NC_057715.1:58040449-58067192 GCF_004010195.1 Chiloscyllium plagiosum
AGCTCAGCACTGCCCTCATGACCTGTCCTACCTGCCTATCTTCCTTTCCACCTATCCACTCCACCGTCCTCTCTGACCTATCACCTCCATCCCCACCCCCACTCATTTATTGTACTCTATGCTACTTTCTCCCCACCCCCACCCTCCTCTAGCTTATCTCTCCACCTTTCACGCTCTCTGCCTTTATTCCTGATAAAGGGCTTTTGCCCGAAACGTCGATTTTACTGCTCCTTGGATGCTGCCTGAAATGCTGTGCTCTTCCAGCACCACTAATCCAGAATCTGGTTTCCAGCATCTGCAGTCATTGTTTTTACCATCTGTTCAAGATCCCATTGTACTCTGAGGTAACCTTCTTCACTGTCCACTACACCACCAATTTTGGTGTCGTCTGCAAACTTATTAACCATGCCTCCTATGTCCAAATCTAAATCCTGTATATAAAAGACCACTCGTTATATAAAAGCAAAGCAGAGCTGAGCAGGAGTGAGCCAGAGAGCTGCCTGGGAAGTTAAGTGACATAAAACTTTCCTTGGGGATTTGTGGTCTTCACTTCAGGAGTGGAGCTGAGTAGGAGCAAACTGGAGGGCAGCCTGGGAATGTAAGAGTTTCTGATTCTGAGTGTTTTGACTGAAGGAGGATCTGAAACGGGACATCACAGGAAGGCTGTGATTTGATTGACTAACAGGGAATCTGTTAAACTTGAATCTGTGTTAAATTTGAATCTGTGTTAAATGTGAATCTGTGTTAAATTGAATTTTCATTAAATTATTGGTTTTAGCTTCCATTCAGATTGAGGTCATAAGCAGAGATATAAAAACAAGTTAAAACATTTTTAAAAATCCAAATTCAAAACTAGTTAAATAAAATAAGCATGGAGGGTAAGGTGATGTGTTGTTCCTGCATGATTTGGAAGCTGGTGGACCCTACTGTGGTTCCCAGTGACCATATCTGGAGTAAAGGTTGGTTGCTTGAGAAGGTCTGGCTCTGAGTTGATGAGCTGAATTCTCAGCTTCGGATATTGCGACACATCAGGAAGAGGGAGAGTTATCTAGACCCTGTGTTTCAGGAGACAGTCACACCTGAAGTCAGCCAGCGATCAGGGACTGGACAGTCTGGCTAGGAGTGAGGCAGGTCGAGTTGCAGGACCCTCAGCCCCTGTCCTTGCCCAACAGGTTTGACAGTCTTACTCTGTGTGGACAGGAAAGGGGTCTGCAGGGAGGATGAGCCAACTGACTGCAGCACTGTGGTGCATGGAGCTATTCAAGTGGGTGGAGAGAAGAGAAATATTGTTGTAATTGGGGATAGTATAGTTAGGGGCATATCCACTGTTCTCAGTGACCAGGTTTGAGAGTCCCATCAGTTGTGTTGCTTGCCTGGTGCTCAGGTTTAGGATATCTCATCTGAGTTGCAGAGGATCTTGGAATGGGAGGGGAAAGATCCAGTGATTGTGGTCCCCGTGGGTCCTGACGACATAGATAAAAGTAGGGAAGAGGTTCTGCAAAGGGAATATGAACAGCTAGAATCTAAATTAAAAAGCAGAACCAAAAAAGTAATAACCTCTGGATTATTACCTGAGCCATGAGCTAATTGGCACAGAATCAATAGGATTAAGCAGGTAATGAGTGGCTTAAAGATTGTTGTGGGAAAATGGAATGGATTCATGGGACATTAGCACCAGTACTGGAGAACATGGGACCTGTTCCAATAGGACGGTCTTCATCTGAACTGTGCTAGGGTCAGAGTCCTAGCGAATTACATAACTAGGGCTGTAGACAGGGCTTTAAACTAAATTGGAGGGTAGATGAGAGGATTCAGTTGTAGGGGAAATTTGAAAACCCAAATTAAAGAAGGAGGTAAGAGTGTAGGTTAGCAATATGACAGATGGTTACCAGCATATAAAAGTGAGGGACAGAACAGGTGAATGTTTTTATGTGCCAAGGAATTATAAAAGATTAGAGAAATTTACCAGTCAAAGCTTTATATCTAAATGCATGAATCATTTGAAACAAAATGAATGAGTTATTAGAGCAAATAGAAACAAAAGGATACAATTTGGTAGGATTACTGAGGCATGGTTACAAGGAGACCAGGTCTGGGAATTGCATTTCCAGGGGTACTCAGTATTTCAGAAAGATAGACTGAAAGGAAAAGGAGGTGGTGTGGCCTTGCTGGTGAAGGAAGGGATCAGTGTTGTAATGAGAAATGACATAAGCACAGGAGATCAAGATGTGGAATCAGTCTGGGTAGAAATAAGAAATAGCAAAGGGAAGAGGTACTTGTTAGGAGTAATCTATAGGTCCCCAAAAGTAGTTCTACAGTGGGCACAGTATAAACCAGGAAATATTAGAGGTTTGCAAGAAAGGTACGGCAATAATCGTGGGTGGTTTTAACATGCACATAGATTGGAAGAATCAAATTGGCAAGGATAGCCTGGAGGTAGAGTTCATTGAATGTGTTAGAGATTGTTTCTTGGAGCAGTATGTTGTGGAACCAATCAGGGAGCAGGCTATTATGGATTTGGTATTGTGTAATGAGGAGAGATTAATTGATGACATCATAGTTAAGGATCCTTTAGGAAGTAGTGACCATAGTATGATAGAATTCGGTTTGGTGGTGAGAAAGTGGAGTCTCACTGTAGTGTTCTGAAATTATACAAAGGAAATTACATAGGTATGAGGACAGATTTGGTCCAAGTAGATTGGGGCAGGAAGGTTAAATGGTTCAACAATGGATTAGCAGTGGCAGTTGTTGAAGGAGCTAGTCAATTCCTCACAATTAAAATATATCCCAGTGGTAAAGGAAGATGGTAAGGGGGTAAAAAAATATCCATGGCTAAACAAGGAGACCAAGGACAGTATAAAGTAAAAATCTAAGGTATACCATATTGCAAAGGCCAGTGACAGGTTGGCAGATATTGGAACTTTCAAACATAAACAAAGGGATAATATAAAAATTACTAAGAGATAAAGTAAATTATGAAATAAAAACAGCACAAAATATCAAAAAGGATAGCAAAAGCTTCTATGTTTATATTAAAGGGCAGACAATTGCTAAGGTGAATGTTGGTCCCTTGGAAGATGAAACCAGAGAGTTAATAGTGGGGAACACTGAGATGGTAGAAATGCTGAATCAATACTTTGCCTCAGTTTTCACAGTGGAGGACAATAATACCATTCCTATTAGAACAGGCAAGTCAGAGGCAATACAAAGGGTAGAACTTAGAACAATTGATATCAATAGGGAAAAGGTACACAACAAACTTTTAGAATTTAAGGCAGACAAGTCCACCAGCCTGTTGGCCTACATCCTAAGGTATTAAAGGAAGTGGTGGTGGAGATAGTGGATCCATTGGTTACAATGTTCTAAAACTCCCTGGATATGGGAAAGGTTCTAGTGGATTGGAAAAATGCTAGTGTAACGTCCTTATTAAAAATGGGAGGGAGGGCAGTACATGAGAAATTACAGGCCAGTTAGTTTAACATCTGTTATTGGAAAAGTGTTAGAGTCAATTATCAAGGAAGCAATATCAGGACATTTGAAAAGTCAAAATGCTATCCATCAGAGTCAGCATGATTTTATGAAGGGCAAATCATATTTTAATAATTTACTAGAGTTCTTCAAAGATGTAACAAATTAAGTGGATGATGGGGATTCTATAAATGTAATTTATCTGGACTTCCAGAAGGCATTTGATAAGGGGCCACACAAAACGTTAATTCACAAGGTTGGATCATATAGGATTAGGGGTAATTTATTAGCCTGGATAGATGATTGGTCAATGAACTGAAGACAGAGAGGGGAGATAAATGGTTTTTTTCTGGATGGCAAGAAGTAACTAGTTGGGTACCACAGAGTTCGGTCCTTGGATTCCTGCTATTTACAATCTACATTAATGACTTGGATACAAGGTTCTATAGCCAAGTGTGGATGACACAAAAATAGATTAGATTAGATTCCTTACAGTGTGGAAACAGGCCCTTCAACACAACAAGTCCACACTGACCCTCTGAAGAGCAACCCACCCAGATCTATTCCACTACATTCACCCCCGACTAACGTACCTAACACTACGGGCAATTTAGCGTGGCCAATTCACCTAACCTGCACATTTTTGGACTGTGGGAGGAAACCAGAGCACCCAGACATGGGGAGAATGTGCAAACTCCCAAGGTAGGGATTGACCCAGGTCTCTAGCACTGTGAGGCAGCAGTGCTAACCACTGAGCTGGTAAATTGCAATGAGGAAATAAGAACTTTAGAAATGGATATAGGTAGGTTAGGAGAGTGGACCAAAATGGTAGATGGAGATTAAAGGGGAAGGTGACCTATTATCTAAAGGGGAGAGACTCCGGGGTGCTCCGATGCAGAGGGATCTGAGTGTCCTCGTTCATGAGTCACAGACAAATAGTACGTAGGTACAGCAGAAAATAAAGAAAGTGAATGGAATATTGGCTTTTATACCTAAAGGAATATTGTTTCAACTAAACAAGGCATGGGTGAGACTGCACTCGAGTATTATGCATAGTTTTAGTCCCCTTATTTGAGGAAGGATGTAGTGACATTGGAGGCAGTTCAAAGCAGGTTCACTAGATTGATCCCAGAGATGAGGAGTTTGTCATATGAAGAGAGATTGAACAGTTTAGGTATATACTCTGGAATTTAGAAGAATGAGGAGAGATCAAATTGAGGTATTCAAGATAATAAAAGTTGTGGATAAAATAGATGTAGAACAATTGCTTCCTCTTGTCAGGTATTCTAAGACAAGAAGTCATAGTTTTAGGATAAGACGTAACAAATTTTAAACAGAGTTGAGTTGAAATTACTTCGCCAAATGGTAGTGAATCTGTGGAATTCGCTACCCCAAAGTGCAGTGGAATCTGGAACAGTGTGTAAATTTATGGAGGAGTTAGATAGATTTTTAATTGATAATGGGTTGAAGGGTTATGGGGAGAAGGCAGGAAAATGGGACTGAGGAGAATATCAGCCTTGATCGAATGGTGGAGCAGACTCAATGGGCTGAATACATAATTCTGCCTTTATATCTTATGAACTTATGATCCTTGTGGCATATCACCGGTCACAGGCCTCCACTCTGAACAGCAACACTGTACCACCATCCTCTGTCTTCTATATTCGAGCCAGTTCTATATGCAAGTGGCTAGTTCTCCCTGTATTTCATGTGATCTGACCTTGCTAACCAGTCTACCATGAGGAACCTGTCAAATGCCATACTGAAGTCCATATAGATCATATCCACCATTCTGCTCTCATCAATCATCTTCGTTACTTCTTCAGAAAACTCAATCGTTAGGGAGACGCACACAAAGCCATGTTCACTATCCCTAATCAGTCCTTGCCTTTCCAAATATATGTAAATCCTGTCCCTCAGGATTCCCTCCAACAACTTGTCCACCACCAAAGTCAGGCTCAACAGTCTGTAGTTCCCTGGATTTTCCTTATCACTTTTCTTAAATAGTGGCACCATGTTAGCCAATCTCTAGTCTTTCTTCCTTACTGGGATGTATTTTTGCAGGGAGTCATGGATTAAATGTCTGTTACAGCTTGGTTATTGTCATTCCTGTAATCTCTTTGCCCAGAACACTTCAGCTAACTCTATCCTCATTTTATTGTAATTACCTTTATTTAAGTTAAACACAATTGTTTCAAACTGAAGCTTCTCACTCTTGAACAAAATATTAAATTATATTATATTATGATCACTACATTCTAGGGGATTATTTACTCGGAGGTCATTTGTTAATTTGTCTCATTACCTATTATTGGATCCAAGATACCGTGCTCCTTAGTTGACTCTATGACATATTGCTCTCGGAGACTATTCTTAATGCACTCCATGAATTTGTTGTTGTAATTACCCTTTGCAACTTGATTAACTCAATCAACATGAAGATTAAAATCACCCATAATTATGGCTGCATTCTTTTCAGATGTTCCTATTATTTGTTGATTATCACAATGTGGCTACTGTTTTGACGTCTATACGCTATGCTTACCAACTTCTTCTTTCCCTTAATGTTATCTACCTCAGCTCAAGTGGACTCTACACCATATGAGCCTGGATCATCTCTACAACTGTCCTTATTTCATTTCTTACTAACAGCGCTAGCACACAGCTTTCCATCCCTTCCATCTCTCTGAAAGGTCAAGTATCCCTGAATTTTAAGTTCCCAGTTTTGATCTCCTTGCAATCATATTTTTGTTTTATTACTGATTTTGTTTATTATTGGTGGATGAGGATGTCACTGGCTAGGTCAGTATTTATTGCTCATCCATAACTGTCCAGAGCCAACCATTGTTGTGTTTCTAGAGTCATGTGTGGGCCAGACCATACAAGGATAGCAATTTCTTTCCCTCAAGGACATTAGTGAACCAAATGTCATTTTCCCAACAATTGGCGATGGATTCATGGTCATTGTTAGACTCTTAAGTTAAAGATTTATTTTTTATTGAATTCTAATTCCACCATCTGCTATGGTGGAAATGAAACTCAGATCCCAAGAACATTATTTGGCTCTCTGGATGAACAGCCCAGTGATAATGCCACTCGACTATTTCCTTCAATTTGCACTATCAGTTCATTTACCTTTTCGTGTCTTAAAGTACAAAGCCTTTAAGTTTGTATCATTATTAAACTTGCCTATATTTTTGTGACTCCTTGGTATAATATAATATTCACACATTCTGGTCCTTCCTTTCATTTTCTGATACCAATCAGTCCATCACTTACCTACAATTCTACCTTCTCCTTTACCTTTGATTTAATAATTTTCCATGTAACTGAAACCACCCACCCTCACCATCACTATGCCCCACACCTCCCCCCCCCCACCCCCAACTGTTTAGGCCTACATGTGGTCATAACTATTTACTAGGACTCTGGACCCAACAGATTCAGGTATAGCCATCCCATCAGAATGGCTCCCTCCTTTCCCATTACTGGTGCCAATGTTCCATGAATTCGAGCCCATTTCTCCCACAGTAAATCTTTGAATCACGTGTTTGCCTCTTTAATCTTGACCCTGTGCCAATTAGCTCATGGCTCAGTTTGTACTTCAGAGATATTACCTTTTTTGTTCGGCTTTTCAATCTAGTGCCTAGCTGCTCATATTCCTTCAACAGAAGCTCCTTCCTCTTTGTAATTGGTAACTACATGGACCACTCCAAGTTCTTCTGCAGCCTTGACGATATATCTTAAATCCAGATATCAGGCAGGCAACATAGCCTTCAGGATGCTTGATCCTGGCCACAGTGAACAGTGACTATTCCCTGGACAATACTATCCCTGATTAAAACTATATTTCTCTTTTCTCCCTCCTCTTGAATAGTTCCTTATATCACAATGCTAAGGTCAGCTTGCTCATTCTTCCTACAACCACGTCTCTCATCCTCACAGGAAGCAAGAATCTCAAAACTATTTGAAAAGCTCAAGTACTGAGGCTCCTTCAGCACATCCTCCTCGATGTCTTGATCTGTTTGCATTGTTGACTATTTTGTGTGGATTGATAAATGCTGCAGCTTTTGATAGTGTACGTTGCCTAATATTTCAATTAAATGTGCTAAAAAACAATAGTAATGACATGATATTTGGCACATCAAGCATATTTCTCCCAATACTCTATATTAGGGAGGCAGTGTAAGCAGCAGCAATGTCAATAGTCGAGTAATCCAGAGATCCATGGTTTGGGTGTCACAGAGGAATGAACTTCCTGAGGAAGTGGTAGATACAATTACAATGTTTAAAAGACATTTGGAAAGATACATGAATAGGAAAGGTTTGGAGAGATATGGCAGGAGCAGGCAGGTTGGAGTAGTTTAGTTTGTGATTATGTTCAGAATGAACTGGTTTGACCGTGGGGTCTGTTTCCATTCTGTATGACTTTATGACTCTATTTGAGTTCAAATCCCATCACAGTCATGATGATATTTGTATTAAATTAATAAATCTTGAACTTACAACTGGTTCACTGCCATCCTTACCTAAATGTGACTCCAGACCCATAGCAATGTGGTTAAATCTTAACTGCACTCAGAAACAGCGTAGCAAGTCACAAACTGAATGGACTAAATGACCGATGATTACCCACACAGTCCTGTTCACCGTTTCATCTGCCTTACTAACATCTGGGGACTTGTGACAAAGATTGGGAGAGCTATCTCACAAACTAGTCCAGCCTGACATATCATTCCCATGGAATCATATGTTACAATGTCCCAAACACCCTCATCACCTGTTCCACAATAAGAGAGACCCACCAGTGCTATACAGTCGGGCAGGGAATTTCCTTGGGTGATCTCAGTATTGACAAGCAGCCTCATGGTCAAAGAAGGACATTGAAACTTCCTGCTGATTACCACCTAGCTTCCCCAACCACATCAAACCCCGCATCCCATCCAATTCAGAAAGCTCAACATGGAAAGCACAGCAGGTAACTGGTGACTTCAGCTCACTGCTTGCTTCAAAGAATCTTCATGTCAGTCGTCAGGCACCAACATCTCAGGGAACACTCTACGGTCAACAACCAAAGGTTCCATGTCATTGGGCACTGGCACCCCCCATAGGACAGCCACTAAAAACACACATGGCCCGTCTGCAATCCATTTAAAGAGCATTTCTGCACCTCAATGCTGCACTAAGGATCCACCACCAATTATCATTGAAATGCTTCAGAAAGTGTATGCACTCAGGGCCATACACCCAGCTTATGTACTGAATCAGACTTCAGCTCTAGGCTCTTTGCTTGCTTTCATAGCACTCACGCAATTTGAGCATACTTGGATGTTCACAGTCCCCCGGCTTGCCATTCTGCACTTCACCAGAAATACAAGATTCCTATTATTTCTGCCTTTCCTTGCTATTTAGCACAGGCATAAAGTCAGTAGGCTCGCCATAGTTGTCAACAGCCCTCTGGCAAGTCAAAGGGAATAGCCTTTGCTTTGGGAGCCCCATCACAATAAGTCAAGAACAGCCTCTGATATGAGGCCAGGGATTTAGATTCGGTCAGTCAGCCATTTTGGGGTAATGAAAGTCAGGACAACCTCCTCATAAAGAGTGGGCTGAATGGCACTACCCAATACATACTTGCCTCTTTCTGCACTATTGGGGCCTGTTCTTCTCCTGGAATGAGAGAGGCATGTATCATGGGAAATGAAAGTGGGTGGCACAGCCATTACTGTTGGTCCACTGGAGAGGTATCCTTACTGAATGATTCGGCAGCTGAGAGGGCTTTGCGGGTTTAGTGATATTAGTTTTGGGGTGGGTACCAGTGAGCAAAGAAAGATGTTGCAGGCAGTAGTGGGGGTTGTGGAGCTACAGCCTTGGTGGGAGGTGGGTATGATAGCAGAGGCAGAATGAACATGAGATTTTGGGAAAAGCTGACCTCTTTCCTTATAAGGCTGATTATTTCTCGAGATGTCTAAGACAGCTTTAACCCACCTCAGGCAAGGCTGGCATGGTCTGGCATGGTCTAACATTATGGCCTCCACTACTGGTCTTGGGAGTGGAGGAATTGCTGCCTCTGCACCTCCCTGACCAACAGGAACTCCAAGTCCCTACCTGAAATTCCCCTGTCTGCCACTTTTGGGGAAAACGACTGGTACTTTGCAGGACAGCTCCAGACTGATAGTGTTTGTCTGGGTGCATGACATGAGGGCTCACAGGATATTGGTACATTCTGGATTTCCACTGAGTGATGAGCTCTTCCAGGAATGCTATATGGTAAATGGGGCTGAAATTGGATGTGACAGATACCATAGTGGTGAGGTAGCAGTTAATTATGTGGGTTTGGTAAGAAATGACAAGAAAACGCGTACAACACCTACAAAAAATTGATATAACTTGAACTTAGCCAAGATATCATAAGATTCAACCTTTTGTGTTTGATATCATGTTTTCTTATTTTTTTCAGGTCTAATAATTGATAAAAGCTCACTCTCTTTCACTCAAGGAAACGTTGGAATTAGCTCCATTTCAATCTAGTCAAGTCAGCTTTAATTGAAGTGTGATAACTAGGTTCTGAAAAAGAAATTAAATATTTATTGAGACCGACCAAGAGCAGATTAAAAAGTGAGGAACCAATTATCTTTAATAAAAGCAAAACACAGAGGATGCTGGAAATCTGAAATGAAAACAGAAAGTGTTGGAGAAACTCAGCAGTTCAGGCAGTATCTGTGAAGAGAGGAACAGAGTTATTGTTTCAAATCAAATGTGGCTTTTTTTATCATGTAAGAGGAATGATTTGTTAATGCTGTTGACAGAGGGAAAGGAGGAATCAGTGGGTCAGATGGTAAGGGTGCCCAGAGTAAAAAACAAAAGAAATGTGAATGGTGGGAAAAGAACATTAGAAATTTGAATTGGTGTAAATGATAGGTATGAAAAGGAGAAAATGAAACCATTTTGCTAAGAGAAAAGTCAATGAGACATAATCCAGACACAGCCAGGAGGGTTGTAAGATAAATGGAGACAGAAGTCATGTCCACAAAATGAGGGCATTGTTCTCTGCTAGTTCAAGTCATACCTGGCACAAAAGAAGGTGTTTGTTGTTGTAGGTCAGTCATCTCAGCTCCAGGATATCTGCAGGAGTTTCTCAGGGTGTAGTGTCCTAGAGCCACACAACCTCAACAGCCTTATCAATGACCTTCCCTCTGTCATAAAGTCAGAAGTAGGTATGATTGCTGTTAATCGTACACTGGTCAGCACCATTCATGACTCCTCAGACAATGAAGTAGGCCATGTCCAAATCTGCAAGACCTCAACAGTATTCAGACTTGAACTGATAAGTGGTGAAACATTCATGTCACTCAATTGACATTTGATGATGACATTCTCAAGCAAGTAAGAATTTAACCATTGCCCCTTGACATTCAATGGCATTACCAATGCTAAATCCCTCACTATCTACATCTTAAAAATTACCACTGACCAAAGGCCTGG
Organism: Chiloscyllium plagiosum; assembly: GCF_004010195.1. Taxonomy (NCBI): domain Eukaryota; kingdom Metazoa; phylum Chordata; class Chondrichthyes; order Orectolobiformes; family Hemiscylliidae; genus Chiloscyllium; species Chiloscyllium plagiosum. The sequence continues at coordinate 58,051,400 of NC_057715.1, forward strand.
AATTATTTAGTGAATAATCAACCTGTGCCTGTTATAGCCAGCCATTTTACTACACTTAAATACCTACGCTATAGCAACATAGTCTCTACAAGGATGATGGGAAATGTGGCCAACCTCACAGGACTAATAGCCTACTGTGCGAGACAGAACCAGGTACTGATCATTAAGCAGGAATTTGGTGAGAAGAGCTGCCAAAAGGCTGCTCAACCTTTGTGTTTATCAAGGCAAATAACCTAAAGACAGAACAAAGGACAAGGAATCACTTGGACTTGTCTATATAACCTCTGGATGGATAATCTCAGTGTCACAATAGTAATGTGAAGAGAGTAGGGAGTCAACTTTCTGGACGATCAAAAGAAAAATAAGCTTTTTTGAAGACATTAGAAGCAGTAACCCAGGAACAACTATTACAGAAGCAGGACTTTCAGTTCAGAGTTCAGAGAAAAAGGACACACCCAACTGAATGACTGAAGTCTGATGAACTATTCCTCACCAGTGCAGTTAACACATAAAACATAACAGTGAGCCTGAGGCAGGTTTGTATTGTAACCTGATGCAATTTTATGCTGTAGTGTTAAATTGACTTAGTGATAAATAAATAAGTTAATTGCAATAACAGTCCAGGCTGTAAATATTGCGTCCACAGGCATTCATCCGGACACAGAAATGGATAATACTAGCTACCATCAAGTGAAGAGTGTGATGAATACTTTCCCTGGATGCACACAGCCCCAACAACATTCAAGAAATTCAACACCTTCCAGCACAAAGCAACCTAATTCAGTTCCACCACTTAAAACATTCACTTCCTTCACCATCAACTCACTGCAACAGCAGTGATTACAATCTACAAGATGCACTGCAGAACCTCTCCAATGTTCCCCTGACATGCCCACTCTACTAATTATGGCAAGGGCAGCAGATACATGAAACACTGTCATCTGCAAATTTTCCTCTAAGACACACACCATTCTGACTAGGAACTATATTACCATTCTGTCACTGCTGTTTTGTCAAAATCCAGGAACTCCAAAGAACTGGACACCTTATGGACTATGCTGATTCAAGAAGTCAGTCCACCACCATCTTCTCTAGGGCAATTAAAGTTGGGCAATAAAAACTCGCCTATCAGCAGCACTTACATCCTGTGAATAAAAAACACTCACTCTACATCTCCTGTGCTTGTATGCACACATCCATTCTCCTGCTGTCCTCCCCTCAGTCATCATGTCAAACAAGGAAAACCACAAAATTTACAAAGGGCTTGGCCTTGAAACAAAAATGAGCCAGGTGCCACACGATTCTCATGCAGCACCGACCTTAGCTTGAAAATAGAAGAAATTTAAAATAAATCTTTGCAAATAGGTTATCACTGCTTGCAAATATATTACAAATATAAGTCCACCACAGACCAGTGATGAGGTTAAACATGCCACTGATTTCATCTCTGCATCATGACTTGCTACAGAGTATTCAAAATTTCACATCCTGCCTAACTCAGTCATCCTGCATTCTATGTTTCCCATTCTGGTGGTGTTGTAGATACAACTTACTCGTGAATCAGATTTAGCAGTAAATCAAAGCACAGTTTATGAAACAAAAGCTTTTGGGAATAACAAGGTCACCCTAAGCGCAGGGTTTTGACCAAGCAGTCTCACTATTACAAAATTCAACACTCTTTATATTTTTGAATAATAGCAAAGCACACAGTTAGGATTACATAAACAGTTCTTCAGGCAGAATGTCATTCTCCATGTAGGTGTCTGTCTGCTGAAACTGCAGCCACTGGTTATTTTGAGTTTGTGGTTTTACTTACTAATGATCATACTTCCATTTATCCAGCTTGCTCCTGCAGCAGTCAGCACTTCAGCAAGACTAAGCACAAATTACACAAAATTTTGTCAATGATCCCAGCATGACTTATAAATATATTCAAATGCTCTACTCAAGTTCCTGCTTATGATCAGAGGCCATGGTTAACCACGGACTCTAGACCACTTACAGTCATATTTCAAATGTCTCAGTGTCCCCCAGCGAGGGATGCTCTACAGTTTTATCAGTATGAACACTGACACTCAGCATAATTCTCACAGTCAGAACTTTACAGCGTGAATTAAAGAGCCATAATAACTCAACATGCAATTACAATCACAATGAGGACAATCAATGCATGCAAATGATATTAGCCCCATGAGATACGTAATAGCCAACCTAGCCATCCCTAGGTGGGTTATAATAGTGGAACTGTTTCCCTTCCTGCCGGATTTTATCAGCCTTCAGAGATATGTGATCCGCTAGGTTAGTTATATTGTTTGGAGTACAACACTCAGGGCCATTAACAATACAAGCGCCACCCTGTGCCTCTAACAAATAGTCAAGGGCCAGACAGTTCTGCAAAGGGACAGGATTATCATTTTTGTTTTCTCCTTATCACTACAGCTCACTATCACTGGTTTAAAGTCAGTTTCTCTATGGATTATGTGTCAATGTCTTATCATTTAAACTATGGTCTTGTGCCCTCCCAAGCCACACTTTTCCATGTGTCAAGTAGGTGTACATGTCCAAGGCCCGTTCTTCAGTGCATTTTTACAGCAGTCACGCAAATCCGTTACTTCTGAGGTAACAATCACTTTTGCACACTTACATCGATATCCCAAGACTGTCACACATTCTTGACTTCCATATAATCTTATCAACAGATCGTTGAGATTTTACTTATCTCTCCAAGTATAGTCTCAATACCTCGGGTAATGGCTTGATCACCAAGTTCACCAAGGAAAGACAAGGACACAAGCATTACCAAGAGAAAGCTATCAGTTCAGTACTCTCACTTAAACTGCCTGTTCACTTAAAATACATAATAACTTCAAATTGCCATTTCAACCCATCTCCAGTTGTTGTATGTTCTTTCCGTAGGTTTACCCATATATCTTAAACTTACTTTATTGCTCATTCTAGGCATTTGATATACTTCTATGTAAATTAGTCCAAATTCAAAATTCTGTTTTGAGACCTCTTATAACAATAGCTCTTTTCATAATTTTATATATTCTGGAGCCAACCCATGCATGTGATGGGAACAAAAGACAGAATCGTGATTACAAAGGTGCTTAAGGTGAACATTACCTAGGTCGGCATAATTCCATTGATCCTAACCCTCCCCTCCCCAATCTCAGTGGCTACTAGGCAAAGGCCCAGGGTGAAAATGAACAAAATGTTCTGAAGGTTACCGAATAGAGTTATTATACAATGGTCTAAAGGTGATACTGCCCGTGCACAACAACTGATGCTCCTGGTCCACATGCAACAACTGCGCATATACAAAGGACATCAGCAGGCTCCAAGAGGAATCAGTCTGAAAAGAAAGCAGAGGGTGAGGATCCTCAGTCAGTGCCCATAAAGTTCTTCTGGGGCAAGTGTTTCCAGACTCCTTGTCAATGCAAGTCCACATGTCAAAGCTAATGATGTCCTCATAAGGACCATTCCACTTTGGGGCAAACCAAGTTTTCTGGTTAGAGTCTTAACCACAACTTTACCACATGCTGATGGGATGTCCAGACAATCCTCTAATTGCCTCTGTTTATCTTGTCCTTCCTATTTGTCCCTAACTGTTCTACACATGTCCTTCAGCTGGGTTTTCCTGGGTATCCCATACTATAGTAACAGATTTGGTGGTTGCAAAAGGATAGCTCCCATTTCACCTTTCTCATGTTAGAGACTGATTATAATTTTCATGCTTTTAGCATTTCTACAAGGGTATATTTAGTTTGCAAAATAATATTCCCTGCCATCACAATGGGTTCACCGACCCTTATGGCCTATACAGCACAGTCTAAGGTGGCTATACGTCCGGGAAAGCTGTTAACTACAGGTTCCTCTGCAGTGAAATACTACCCCATAGGTTGCTCTTTCTTACCATGGATCTGGGTTACCATCACCAAGTAAAAGCCCCCCTTGTTGTTGCAATAAACATGAAAGTCTTTATTTTCATCTGGCAATACCAGTCTCAGAGCTGACGTTAACTCTGCTTTCAGTTTTGTATAGGAGTCATCCTGTCTACCAGTCCCCAGTCAAAGGGGTGCATCGCAGGTTTCCCCCTTCTAACAATGGTTGCATTGTCTCGACCAATTTGGCAAACTCAGGGATAAAACTCCTGCAGTAAATAAACAAGCCCAAGACTCTTCTCACCCATGAACTGTCACACGTCATGGCATTTGTTGTATAGTGGTCATCCTGTCTTCAGGCATTTCTTTCGTGCCTTGGGAGATTAAATGTCCCAAGTAAAGACCTTAAGTTTTCCCAATCTGAGCTTCCTTCGGGTTGGCTTTTAATCCTCTGCCCTGCAAGTGTTTCAGGACTAAGTATAGCGCCTCCTGATGTCCCAGTTTGGACTCAGAGGGCAAAAAAATGTCATTGACATATTGGAGTATCGTACTGCTGCAAGGCAGATTGATCTCCCTGAGTACTCATTGCCTGATGAAAAATGGCTGGACTATTATGGAATCCTTGGGGAAGTCTGGTCCAGGTAGGGGAATTAGTGATACTTGTAGTCTCTTGGAGAATTCCCCTCTCCACCAGTCCTTCCACAATTCCCACAACCAAGGTGGCACAGTGGCTCAGTGGTTAGCACTGCTGCCTCACAGCACCAGTGACCCAGGTTTGATTCCCATCTTGGGTGACTGTCTGTGTGGAGTTTGCACATTCTCCCAGTGTCTGTGTGGGTTTCATCCAGTTTCTCCCACAATTCAAAGATGTGCGGGTCAGGTGAATTGGACAGGCTAAATTGTCCATAGTGTATGGTACATTAGTCAGGGGTAAATATAGGGTAGAGGAATGGGTCTAGGTGGTTTACTCTTCGGAGGATTGGTGTGGGCTTATTGGGCCAAAGGGCCTGCTTCCACATTGTAGGGAAACTAATCTAATCTATGCCTTTCTGGCTTTGGGTTTTAAAGGGTATTGAGAGTGAGATTTCTGTTCTGGACCCTCTACGACAATGGGGTTGACTTTAGTTAGACCTATATCCAATTTTGTTTCTGCCCATACTCCCAGGACAGAGGCACAAGTGGCATCGAAGATGTTGTCCTCTAGTTACCAGTCGCGTCCTGTGACAATGCCCAATGGCTCACAAAGCCTCCCATTTTTTCCTTCTTCCCATTGGGCCAGGGCCAGATTTATTCACACTTCCCACAATCTATAAGGACTTCATATTCCTTCATTATTTTAACACACATAAATCACATAGGTATAAACAAATTATTAATTTCTACTAAAGTGGTCTCACTCGAGTACGCAGGACTACTTTGTCTATTAATCCCCTTCACATAAATCATTTTATTAGTTCTGGGCAGGGTAGGTCAATAATGGATATGGAGGCTCCTGTGTCCCCTAGCATCTCACACTGTTTGTCCCCTACCAGTGCAAACATCTAAATCCTTCCCTCCTTATTATGTGTGCCTGTGGGGGCTGCCAGACGTCAGTCCAATGTGTTCTGGGTGGTTGTTGGTTTACTGTGTTTTCCCCAACAAGTGTTGTCAAGGTGGCCCTTTTTGCCCCTTGTGTTGATAGTCACACCCAGACTTCGTGTTGTTCTTTTGGGGCCCTACACTCCCCGGCAAAGTGACCCATCTTGCCGCAATTGTGGCAAGTGGATTTTGATTTAGTCTTTGTTACGGCACGCAGATTTCCTTGTTTTATTCACACGGGGTGGTAGGGGCCCCTTCCTTAATGCCCAGTCAGAGCAATCTTTCTGTGGAATTCCTGAACATTCTTGGTAGACTGTAAAGAGTCGCTCTTCATACTCAGAGGTGCCTCTCCTCTCTGCTGTTTAGTATTCGTTATTTTTGCCCAGTTGGTGGGTGGTTTGTCCAATCCACACTGATATAAACACAGACTACATTTTCAAATCATCACGGATTTTCAAAATGTAGACTTAATTCAAAACATTCCCAGATCTTGAGTTCCAGGGAATGAAAAAATGAATATTACACATGACCACATGTAATCACCAACAAACAAAAGTACATTAAAACCAGACCACAAGGAGTTAACAGTTAGTTCAGCATGCAGCACCAGGAGCTGGTGCATGTCTCTCTCTCTCTATTTCCCTTCCCTTTTAAATTTTCTTGAAACTTCTGCCAATTGTTTTATGCAATCGCAATTGAATATGCCTTCAGGTGGAAAGGACTTCTCAGTTCTTTGTGTCCTTTTCACCCATTTGTTGACAAAGTTTTGTTTTGGAAGCAGGCCCATAATATATAATAAAGATATTCCGTTCAGAGGGTGCGCTTCATGAGACACATTGTTCCCCACCCTTCCGACAACTGTCTCTCTCACACACACACACACACACATACAGTCCTTTAATTCAAATATTACAATTTAGCAAGTTAACCAATTCACACAAAGTATTGACCAAAATGGCCAATTTCTCAGAGGAGCCTTTAATCCCTATTTCTCTAACTCGTGATTCTAAGATTCTTTTCTCATCTGTCCACCTCTTTGCGGATTCTGAGGTTTGACTAATAGGCTGGTCAATTAATGCACTAGAAGGACTCCAATTTTCTTGGTCCTATCTTTCTTTTCACCCAAAAGCCAATTTCGCTGTCGATCTAGGGCTTGGGACTGATACTATCCACACTTTTTCATCTGTTTAATGAGTGACTATCTGACTGTCATATACTGGTTAATGAGAGACCCCTGAGTTCCCATTGATCTTCCTGTCCTGCCGTAATAATGATAGGTTTTTACTCATGGATCCTCGGTCGGCCGACTGCATTTACCCACCAGCCACAACTGTTACATGTTTTTCCCAGCGGTCGCATTTCACGCGGGACCGTTCCTAACGCAGAAACGGTCTCATTCCTGATGAAAGGTTTTTGCCTGAAACGTCGACTTTCCTGCTCTTTGGATGCTGCCTGACCTGCTGTGCTTTTCCAGCACCACACTCTTGACTCTAATCTGCAGCATCTGCAGTCCTCACTTTTGCCCCGTTCCTTTCGGAGTACGGCGATACCTATACTAGGGAGTGATAAGTTCCCCGTATCTCGCTTATTCAAATCTCTGTCTCAGGCAGACCTAACAATCTCATTTAGCATCTGAATATCAAGTCTTAGGTATTCTTTATCCAGTCTCCACTCCCAGTTTAGGGTCCTGACCTTCATATGGGGGATTTCTCCTCTTAACAACCAGCTTAGGCTGGGTGCTAGAGATGAATACCTCTTTGTCTGATCGTACTCAACTCAGATGCCAAACAATAGACACTCTGTCATTCACTCTTACCGGATCAACAGTAATTGTAGTTTGACCTGCTTTTGTTCGGTATCCTGTCCTGACTCCTGGTAGGTGGCCACTCTAGCCGGTACCGCGGACAAGATCCTGCCAACTACACCAATTTGTTGTCGGCAAAAATTACTCGAGAATCAGATTTAGCAGCAAGTCAAAGCACTGTGTATTAAACAAAAGCTTTTAGGAGTAGCGAAGTCACCCTAAGTGCAGGTTTCGACAAAGCAGTCTCACCAAATACAAAATTCAATACTCTTTAAATCTTTGAATTATAGCAAAGTACACAGTTTTGATAACAGAAACAGTTCTTCAGACAGAATGTCACTCCTCATGCAGGTGTCCGTCTGCTGAGACTGCAGGCACCGGTTATTTTGAGTTTGTGGTCATACTTGCTAATGGTCATACTTCTGTTTATCCAGTTTGCTCCTGCAGCAGTCAGCACTTCAGCAAGATTTAGCACAAGTAGCACTAAATTTCGTCAATGACCCCAGCATGCTTTACAAATGTAGGCACATGCTCTACTTCAGTGGGATCCATAAAACCTCTCACTAGATCTCAGTGAGGAAGAAATTCTGATTTTGTGTCAAGAAAATCTGGAAAGACAAAGAAAGACAAAGGGAAGACAGTCATACCAGCTAAGAAGTATAACATTGTAAAGGGTGCATCCTTTTTGCTGTTTGTTGAAAGTTAGCGCTCTGAGAAGAATTTTGAGGAACTAAACAAAACTTCAAAATACTTTATTCATCAAAAAGAAACTTTTAGCCATATGTGACTAAACTTGATCTAGCCAGAAATTAGGAATTATAGACTTTGAAACTCAAGAACAACTTAAAAAGGCATTTAGGTTCAAAGGAAACAAGCCACTCAGACTTGCAATCAAACCTGACAGCACAACAGAAAGGAAAGCAGTGCAGGTAGCAAGGGATAAAGGGACTGCTGGTCATTATTTATGAGGTCACATCTGTATGATTCCTTTTCCTGGCCTTGTCATGAACCCTGACAGATTTAGACAGGAGATGGTAGTGTGCTATTAATTGAAACATTTCCCACATACACCCTACAAGCTACAAATTCAACCCTTTTATAAATCCAATAGCCTTCTTTTACATTAACCATTCTTCTTAAAATTTAAAGATTAAAGTATCTCTATTTAATTTTGTTCATTGAAAATAAGTCTCATATCTTTTTATATTCCTTTCAGTTTTTTTTTTCTTCAATGAATGCAATTCCTGCTCTCATTCAGTGGTTAGCACCACTGCCTCACAGCACCAGGGACCCAGGTTCAATTCCAGCCTCAGGCAACTGCCTGTGTGGACTCTGCACATTTCGCTGTGTCTGTGTAGGTTTCTTCTGGGTGCTCTGGTTTCCTCCCACAATCCAAAGATGTGCCGGTTAGGCAAATTGGCTGTGCTAAATTGTCCATAGTGTTCAGGGATGTGTGGGTTAGGTGCGTTAGTCAGGGGTAAATGTATAATAATGCAATAGAGGAATGGGTCTGGCTGAATTACTCTTTGAAGGGTCAATGTGGACTTGTTGGGCCAAATAGCCTATTTCCACATTGTGGGGGTTCTATGATTCTATCTTGCGCTGAGTTACTGGAATAAAAGCCAAGTCACAGAACATCTTAAAATGCAAACAAATCATAGGGTATGTTACAAAATATTTAGCAAGCCTCGGATACAGTTGCAAGAAAATAAGTTCCAAGAGAAAATTGGGATAACAGGTTTGTTGTTTGATTGGATATGGTCAAAACATGAGTTGACAACATTTCAGAACAGATGTTATTTTAGATGTAATACCTTGTAAGTTGTAACTATGAGAACACTTGGAGCTTCTATCAACAATTAAATCATTTGTTTGAAGAAGAAACAAGTATTACAGTCATAAATAATACATGCAAAGGCAAAACACTAGAGGAAACATTTTGAGAATGTGCCATGGTCAAAGAAAAATTAAGCAGCTAGAAAATGATTAGAATCTTTAAATATTGGGCAAAATACTTTGGAAGAAGCAGGATTCATAGCTGAGTCATAGAGTTATAGAGATGTATAGCATGGAAACAGACCCTTTATACCAGTCTCCACCACTTCCTCTGGCAGTTCATTCCACACACGAACCACCCTCTGCATGAAAACGTTGCTCCTCAGGTCCCTTTTATATCTTTCCCCTCTCACCTTAAACCTATGTACTCGAGTTTGGACTCCCCTACCCTAGGGAAAAGACCTTGACTATTTAACCTGCTACAGACGAGGCCAGACTACTGAAAACATTCTTAAGCAGGCAGCCCAGACCATAAGTTTGCAATTTGTTTCAGTTAAGTGTACAGTGAAAATTACCCACAGTAAGTTAGCTAGGTTCACTACCAGGTTTTGAGATTAGAGCGGTGCTGGAAAAGCATAGCAGATCAGACAGCATCCGAGGAGCAGGAAAATCAAGGTTTCAGGCAAAAGCCCTTTATCAGGATTGAGGCCTCAAGCCTCCGGGGTGGAGAGATAAATGGGAGGGGTGGGGCTGGGGAGAAGGTAGCCAAGAGTACAATAGATGGATGGAGGAAGGGGTAAAGGTGATATGTCAGAGAGGAAGGGGGAGCGGATAGATGGGAAGGAAGATTGACAGATGAGACAGGTCATGAGGAAGGTACTGAGCTGGAAGGTTGGAACTGGGTGGGAGGGAGGGGAAATGAGGAAACTGGTGAAGTCCGCATTGATGCCATGAGGTTGAAGGGTCCAGAGGCGGAAGCTGAGGCGTTCTTCCTCCAGGTATCGGGTGGTGAGGGAGTGATGATGGAGGAGGCCCAGGACCTGCATGTCCTTGGCAAAGTGGGAGGGAGAGTTAAAATGTTCAGCCACGAGGTGGTGGGGTTGATTGGTGCTGGTGTCCGAGATATTCTCTGAAGCACTTTGCGAGAAGGCGTCCTGTCTCCCCAGTGTAGAGGGGACCACATTGGGAGCAACAGATACAATAAATGACATGTGTGGAAGTGCAGGTGGAAGTGGGAGGCTCCTTTGGGGCCTTGGTTGGAGGTGAGGGGGAGGTGTGGGCACAGGTTTTGTAATTACTGTGGTGGCAGGGGAAGGTGTCGGGAGGGAAGGATGTGTTGTTGGGGAACGTGGACCTGACCAGGTAGTCGTGGAGGGAATGGTCTTTGCAGAAAGTGGATAGGGGTAGGAGGGAAATGTATCCTTGGTGGTGGGGTCTGTTTGTAGGTGGTGGAAATATCAGAAGATGATGTCATTTATGCGGAGGTTGGTGGGTGGAAGGTGAGGAACAGGGGGGTTCTGTCCTTGTTGCTGTTGGATGGATGGGGTTCGAGGACAGAGGTGGGGGAAGTGGATGAGATGCGTTGGAGGGCATCTTCAACCATGTGGGAGGGGAAATTTCAGTCTTTAAGGAAGGAGGCCAGCTGGTATGTTCTGTGGTGGAACTGGTCCTCCTGGGAGCAGACATGGTGGAGGTGGAGGAATTGGAAATACGGGATGGCATTTTTGCAGGAGGTAGGGTGGGAAGAGAATCCTCTTCCAAAGATGCCTACCTTGAAGAAATTCTCCTCCTCTTTCTACAAAGATCTCAGTGAGTCTCTCTCTCACTGCAACCCCTAGGTCATCTCCTCTGCCCTGAAGCTCTTCAACCACATTCTCAAACAGACTTGCTACCACAGCCACATCTCCTTCCTCAGTGCCTGCTTCCAGAACCGACTGATCCCACATGGACTCTGAACCCCACATTCAGGCCAACACAGTTTGGATGTGATCAGGACAACTAGTACAGACTAAAAATTCAAAACCTCCAGCAATGGTTCTCCTTTCGTATCCTCCGCTCCACACTCACAGCAATGCACCGCCACCTAACCTCTCCACTCAAGTGAGGGCCACACTCTCTCAGAACTGCAAAGGACCCCTACTGTATTATATCCTCAGAAGAATTCATACTCTCAACAAACAACATTTCTACACCATTTCAAACATCAAAAACTGTAACACACATATACACTATACGAACCATATAGATGCAAACATGCACAACCACATGCGAATGCAGGCTGTGGCCCACCCGCCACTACACCCTCGAATCTCATTCGAGTCTCAATAATCACACATTTGCATCAGCAATCACGTTTTTGTGACATGCACAATCGACAAATTGAATGGCTGCAACAACAAGCTCCACGTAAAGCTCTCCTCTAAAATGTGGCTGGAGTGTTTTTCATACCAAATGGTTTGGCTTTAAACTGATATAGTCCATTTGGCACTACGAAAGCCGAAATTGCTTTTGCTCTTTTTGAAAGAGGTACTTGCCAGTAACCTTTGAGCAAGTCCAACTTAGAAATGTAAGTTGCTTGTCCTACTTTTTCGACACAGTCCTCCAACTGTCTTTGTAAAGGCGTTGACTTTGCAATCATCCACACATAACTGTTGAGTACCATCTGGCTTTGGCACCATGACTATGGATGAACTCCAGTCACCGTTATTCACTTCAATTATGCCATCTTGGAGCATGCGCCTATCTGCTTCTGAACCCGTGCCAACTTTAGAGGGTTATGCCTATAAGGATGTTACTTAATCAGAACAGCATCTCCTATCTCTACATCATGCACAATTAGGTTAGTATTTCCCAGTTTATTTCTGCATACCTCCCCATGTGATAGTAATAACTCTTTCAGGTCATTTCAATTTTTTTGTGGAAGATAATTCAATAATTTATCCCAATTTTTGACAACTTCCTCATTGTCCAATTTGATTTGAGGAATGCCCAATTCAGAATTCTCTGAACTTGGTTCTTCCTTCAGAGCTGTAATCATTAAGACCTTCTCCTCTTCCTTTCCTTCTTTATCAAAATATCTTTTGAGCATATTCACCTGACACACTCGGTGAGATGTTTTCCTGTCTGGAGTCCTTATCAAGTAGTTCACCTCACTCAATTTCTTCTCAATTTGATAAAGTCCACTAAACCTTGCTTTTAAAGACTCACCTGTCATTGGAAGTAACACCAATACCTTATCCCCAATTGCAAGGTTGCGAATTTGTGATCTCTTATCCGTTTCCTGTTTCATTATATGCTGTGATACTTTTAAATGCTGTCTAGCCAACTCTCCACATCTATTTAATCGTTCTCTAAAATTTGACACATAGTCCAAATGGATGGTCTCTGAATTCTGACTTAATAATTCCTCCTTAATCAATTTTAATGGTCCTCTTATTTCATGCCCAAAAATTAAATCAAATGGACTGAATTTGGTCGATTCATTTGGTCTATCTCTGATCGCAAAATGTGCAAATGGAACTGCCTTATCCCAATCATCTGGATAATCCTGACCATAAGCCCTCAACATGGTCTTTAATGTTTGATGCCATCTCTCTAGCGCTCCCTGCAATTCTGGATAGTACGCATTAGATTTGAATTGCTTTATTCATTGAGTTATCCATTACCTACTCGAATAGTTTGGATGTGAAATATTGATAGTCTATATGTCGTAAACAATATAAGTAATTCTTCTACAAACTTTTTAAATGTAAAGTTGCATAGTGGGATTGCCTCTGGAAATCTAATCGACACATCCATTATTGTTAATAAATACTTATTCCCATTTTTTGTTTGAGGTAGGGGACCGATGCAATCAATCAAAACTCTTGTGAAAGGTTCTTCAAATGCTGCAATAGGTATTAAAGGAGGAGGTTTTATTACTGCCTGTGGATTTCCAATTAGCTGACATGTATGACACGCCTGGCAAAATTCAACTACATCCTTGTGTGGTACAGGCCAATTAGAATGCTTTTATATTTTAGCCTATGTTTTCCTCACCCCTAAATTACCTCCAAGTGGTAGCTCATGTGCCACTGGCAGTACCTCCTGTCTCTATCCTCCAGGCAAAACAATTTGATGAATCTCTGCTCATTTCTTGTCTACGTGAATGCATGATAGTCTCCATTTCCTTACTAAGATGTAATTTGTTAAGTAACAACACACAGGGAGGCATTCACTCTCCTTCTCTGTATATGCCTTTTGATGCAACTGTTTTTACTTCTCATCTTTCTGCTGTAACTCAATAAGTGCAGCAGAGCTAAAGATACTTGCATGTTTACCTATTTGCTCCTGCTCTGTTCCACTTAACTGATCAAAAAAGTCTTGGATAAGGCTATGTCAGCTTCTTTATCGGTGCCTTTTGATCTCTCCTGCTTCAACTTGTACCTCTGTGATCTTGTGATCACACAATCTGGGAAAATTCCTGGATAAACATTTTTCATGTCTTCAGTTGCCTGTGTCTCCACTGGCTTTTCAACTAGACTAGACACCACGCCTCCCAGTGAATCAACTATATCATTTGTAAGGACAAATTGTATTCCTGGAGCTGAGAGTTTGTCCAGGACTCCAACCACAAATTCTGCATTCTTCTCTGGACTCTCTAGCCTCACTTTACATTATTGAGCACTTTTTGTCTCACCATGAATTCCTGTTACTAGTATCTTTTCTTCAATTGTCCCTCATGAGTACATATCTCCTCATCCTTCAGCATTACAGACTGAGAGTATCCTGTGTCCCTTAATATTGTAATCTCTTCACCTGCAACTGTGAATAAACTTTATCCTTGGATGTATATTTTTTAAGCAGACCTGGCACTTCCTCCTTAATCAACCTCTGATCATCTTGTACACTCTGAGGCAGTTATCTAACTTCCCTTGTGCTTTTTGTTATTAGTCCAACAAACCTTTCAGGCTTGTCTGGTTTTCCTACATCTGACTTTCTCCTAGCCCACCAACACTGTGACCCACTTTATTACAATGAAAACACAGGAGCTTTTTAATTTCTTTGTCCCCTTCAAGGGTCTCATTTTTACCCTGTGGTAAGTTATCCTTATATCTTCACTGAGATCCACCATTCCCTTTCCATATAAGGATTTCTCTTTGTCCCAATTTCTATCCATCATGGACTGAAATTGATTCTAGAAGCCAAACCAAGTTTTGTGCACTAGCTCATAATCATCAACCACTTCAGCTGCTAACCTTGCTGTTTTAACTCTCTGCTCTTCCACATGAGTTCGCACTACTTCAGGCAGTGAATTTTTGAATTCTTCCAAAACAATTACCTCTCTAAGGGCATAATAGGTTTGCTTGATTTTTAAAGCCCTTATCCGTCTATCCAAATTACTCTGTTTGATCTTTTCAAACTCAATGTAGGTTTGACCTGGGTCCCTCCTTAGATTCCTGAAACTTCTGGTTCAAGCTCATATGCATTTAAAATGGCTTTTTTCACCTCCTCATCCTCCCCAGATCTCTCCTCTGATAGTGATGCGAATACCTCACTCGCCCTACCAACAGGTTTGGTTTGCCACCTTTTCAAATGAGATGAAAAAGGCTTCCACATCCTTCACATTAAATTTAGGCAATGCTTGAACATACTTAAAACAGTTTCTCACCAGGCTTGTGACTACCAGGGGATTGCTCCTCCTCACTCCCTTCCTCACTAAGGCTACCGTCAGCCTTTATCTCCAGGCTTTTAAGCTGACTTTCCTTTTTAAGTGTCGGTTTTTGAAGATCAAAAGCTCTTCTTTTTCTCTCTGTTCTGCTGCTCTCTCTGTTTCTCTCTCTTCTGCTTTTAATCGTAACTCAAACTGTGCATTTCTGCTGCCCTTTCCTTATCTCTCGCCTCTAAATCAAGCTTCTTCATTTGCAATTGATTTCTTGCTATCTTTATAGGTTCTGATGGTTTCTCCGATAAGTTTAAATGCTGAACTACTGCTGTAATGTTTTCTCCTTTCCTCACAGAAGCAGGCCAGCCCAATCCCAGCCTCTGCTAATTCCTGCAGCTTGGTCTTATTCACCTTTTGCAAAACTTCCAAAGTCACTGCATCCACTTCCAGAAAATGTTTGACGACTGAAAGAGCCACTCCTATCTCAAGCTTTGTCTACCCAACCAAACCAACACCCGAAATAAAGACACTAGCACCAACCACACGCTATTTAAAATCCTGGAAAGAGACCCCAATCTGTAATGGACTAGGCCAGACCACTCAAAACATCCTTAAGCAGGCAGCCCAGACCATAACATTACAATTTGTTTTGGTAAGTGTACAGTGAAAATTACCTAGAGTAAGTTAGCTAGGTTGACTACCAGGTTTTACAAACAGACAAAACTTTATTCATAAAATTACACAATGAAACACAAAGAACAGAATAAAGAAACCCTACAGAACTCAGTCTATCCAAACTAGACTTACTTATTCTGTTCTGAATAGGCAAACCCCCTTTAAAAAACAGCAAAAATGAAACAAATGCTTACAGGTTGAAGTTAGAAGGGCAGAAGGAGAGAGAGAGAGTTTCGCACTCTGTTTCCACACAGCTCACTGTTGAACACCTAACTAGTTCTGGGCTAAACTGCTCAGCTAGAGAGCTGACCACTCTCCTTTCATTATATACGTCACTTCTAAAATATGACCACTTTGGCCTGAAGTCTCATCTGTTTACATATAAACAAAGTGTCTCTCAAAATCTTTTTTCTCTGCACCAAACCAGTCTAA
>NC_057715.1:58073273-58171088 GCF_004010195.1 Chiloscyllium plagiosum
TCCCAACGGTACAGATCCCCCCGGTTCCAAAACTGATGCCAATGCCCCATGAAGTGGAATCCCTCTTTCCCACACCAATCCCTTAGCCACGTGTTTACTTCCCTAATTTTCTTATCCCTATGCCAATTGGCACGTGGCTCTGGCAGTAATCCGGAGATTATGACTCTTGAGGACCTGTACTTCAATTTCCTTCCTAGTGCTTGGTAATCTCCAAACAGGTCCTCCACCCTAGCTTTGCCTATGTTGTTAGTCCCAACGTGAACCACAACAACTGGATCCTCCCCCTCCTGCTCCAATATCCTTTCAAGCCGGTCCGAGATGTCCCGCACCCTGGCACGGGGCAGGCAACACATCATGTGGAATCCTGATCCGGCTTGCAAAGGATACTATCTGTCCCCCTAATTATAGAATTCCCTATAACAACTAGTTTCACAACATCTTTCCTATAGCAGGGAGACCAGAATTGGATGCAGTATTCCAAAAGTGGCCATCCAATGTCCTGTACAGCCACAATACAACTTCCCAAATTAAGACAAGCATACCAAACACTATCCTGTCTACCTGGGACTCCACGTTCAAGGAACTATGAAACTACACTCCAAGGTCTGTTTGTTTGGAAACACTCCCCTGGTCCTTACTACTAAATTTGCCCTGATTTGCCTTTCCAAAATGTAGCACCTCACATTTATCTGGATTAAGCTCCATCTGCCCATCGGTCCATCTGATCAAGGTCTTGTTGTACTTGGAGGTAACCTTCATTACACAACCAATTTTGGTGTCATTTGAAAATTTTCTAACCATACCTTCTATATTCGCATTAAAATAATTTCTGTAAATGAAAAAAAAAGTGTACCCAGCACTGATTTTTGCAGTACACCACTGATCACAAGCCTCTTATCCAAAAAACAACCCTCCACCACCACCCTCTGTCCATATTTCAATCCAATTTTGTATCCGATTGGCTAGTTCTGCTTGTATTCCATGTGATCTAATTTTGTTAACCAGTCTACCATGTGGAACCTTGTTGAACGCCTTACTGAGTCCATATAGACAATGTCCACCACTCTATCTCATCAATATTGTTTGTCACTTAGAGTCGTAGAGTCATAGAGATGTACAGCATGGAAACAGACCCTTCGGTCCAAACCATCCATGCCGACCAGATATCCCAACCCAATCTAGTCCCACCTGCCAGCACCCGACCCATATCCCACCAAACCCTTCCTATTCATATACCCATCCAAATGCCTCTTAAATTTTACAATTGTACCAGCCTCCACCACATCCTCTGGCAGCTCATTCCATACATGTACCACCCTCTGTGTGAAAAAGTTGCCATTAGGTCTCTTTAATATCTTTCCCCTCTCACCCTAAACCTATGCCCTCTAGTTCTGGACTACCCCATCCCTGGGAAAAGACTTTGTCTTTTCTTTTCTTCAAAAACCCAAACAAGTTAGTGAGACATGATTTCCCACAAACAAAGACATGTTGATTATCCCTAGGACTGCAGACCATTTTATTTTACCCCTTAAGGCTGGGGGCTTACAAATTGAAACATGAAAATGGTAGGGAGACTTTGAATGAATATATGTCGAACTGTTTTCATGGTAGGAGATTCAAAGAAAGCATTCCAAGTAGAAAAGCAGAAGAAATTGAAAAAGGAGAACTTAAAACAATCCTAGTCACTCAACAAAAATTGTAAGAAAACTAATGGGACTAGCATTTGGAAAGTCTCCCATAAATGATGGCCTGCAGTTTAGGAAAATAGTTGTTGCATTATGGTACAGATTCCAGACAGCATAAGCATTGTAACTTTAAGATAGTTACACGATATCGCAACATGACATTCTTAAATAAAGGTACCCACCTTGCTTTCAGTGTGTCATGGAATCAGTGAAGTGAGTCAGTTCTGTATGTAATAAACAGTTACATCAGTAAGCATCGAAGTCAGACTGTGTGTGTAAATTTGTGATGTCATGCCATAAATATCTAGTATTATAAAAAAGCTTCAACATATCTGATTTAACAATAATTTTATTATATATGTTACATAGGCTAACATAAAAAAATCCTAAAAGCACACCATGGAATAAGTGGGCACTAAAAGCTAATTATGGCAGCTAGTTAGAGGCAGGAATTGAGGACCGAAGCCCAAAAAGGTGACAGTAGCGTGACATCTGTGAAAGATTTTTTTAATAGTGATCCATCAATCTGTCCAGGTTCAGAGCTAAAGTTACAACTGTAACCAAAACTAAAAAAAGCTACAACCAAAACTAAAGGCACGGTAGGCAGCACGGTGGCACAGTGGTTAGCACTGCTGCCTCCCAGCACCTGAGACCCGGGTTCAATTCCCGCCTCAGGCGTCTGACTGTGTGGAGTTTGCACATTCTCCCCGTGTCTGCGTGGGTTTCCTCCGGGTCTCCGGTTTCCTCCCACAGTCCAAAGATGTGCAGGTCAGGTGAATTGGCCATGCTAAATTGCCCGTAGTGTTATGTAAGGGGTAAATGTAGGGGTATGGGTGGGTTGCGCTTCGGTGGGTCGGTGTGGACTTGTTGGGCCGAAGGGCCTGTTTCCACACTGTAAGTAATCTAATTCAAAAAAAACCTGCATTGAAATTGCAACCACAATTAAAAATTTAAATATTTAAATTGTCCTTCAAGAACTCTTAATAGAAAATGTGCTTAAGAACACTGATAAAGCATTTTCTAAACTAAAAAGGCCTTACCTGTATCAAAACATCAGTCAATTCTGTCATTAGTTTTCTCAAAATTGTTTAAAATTGAAAAATACCATGTGACTTTAATTTTTTTTTGGTTCAAGTGCCATCTACAGGCAAAACCTATGACTATAAACTATAACTTTTAAAGGAATAACAACATCTCATAATACAAAACAAATTAAAACTAAAAAAAAGTTTGAAAATTTTAAAAAATCTAAAAAATACAAAAAGAGAAAAGCAGCTAAAATAAATAAAAGACCCAGTAAAGTATTACACAGCAGTTCAGATTCTTATGCTTGCATCTTAATAACCATTACCAGGAAAAAGCGGGAAAATGGGGTTGAAAAACCTATCGTCCATGATTGAATGGTGGAGCAGAGTCAGTGTGCCAAATAGCCTAATTTCTGCTCCTGTGTCTTATGGTCTTATGGTCTAAAACAAAGCAGAAGCAAGATGGAAAGCAAACATCTGACAATCGTTTGACATACAATTGATATCCTATCAGAACTTCAGTTGCTTCAATAAAGGAGCAATCTTAACCTTACACACCAGCAAATATAACTGACAAAGAATAGTTAAGACTCTTCTTGCTTTGGACAACATTTTATCGTGAAGAAAAGCATTTTCCAGTATTTCTGATAATGGCAGCAAAGATACTAACAACAGTTTTCTGATTTTAGAAGATCAACTTCAAGTTTGAATGAATTTCAGGATACATAGAGTGGGTTATATCAGCAACAACTAAGTGAAAGGATTGATCTATTCATAGGTAGATGTTGACGTAAAGGTATGGAATATGTTTTCACTGAAACTAATTTAGCTTAAAGCCTTATAAAACTAGTTAATGCCTCTACACTCATTAAATCCTTCAGAAAAACACATCTGTATAAACCTAGGAATATAACATTGACACTCCGCTAGAAAAAGGATGCATGTTTGAAGCAATTGTAGCAGGCCAGCAGTATCTCCAAGTGTTTGACTCTGGAAGAATTAGTATAGCCATCAAAGCAAGAAACATACCTCATCTGGTATGAGATCTGGCTCATCACACCACCAAGACTGTGTCCAGCATTTTGTGACATGTGAAAGCTTTCCTCTACAAGAGGATATTGGGCTAAAATGTGTAAGAAATTCAATTGCCCAGAGAAGCTCAAAATGCAACATAATGTTCCACAGTAGCATGTGAAGAAGAAACAACAAAGGAACAATGGGAGAAAGTGAGGACTGCAGATGCTGGAGATTAGAGTTGAGAGTGTGGTGCTGGAAAAGCACAGCAGGTCAGGCAGTGTCCAAGGAGCAGGTGAATCGATGTTTTGGGCATAAGCCTTTCATTTGGATTCGTCAATTCTCCTGTTCCTTGGATGCTGCCTGACCTGCTGTGCTTTTCCAACACCACACTCTCAACAAAGGAACAATGCCAAAGAAGCCACCAAAGTTCTGTCTGTGGCAAATATGTCAATGACATCCAAAAGATACTACTATGTTTTCGTTTACAGACTCCAGTCAGACAGTATATATAGAGACAAGATTAGAGTGGTGCTGAAAAAGCACAGCAGGTCAGGCAGCATCTGAGGAGCAGGAAAATCGGTGTATTAGGCAAAAGTCCTTCATGGCTTGCCTGAAACATTGATTTTCCTGCTCCTTGGATGCTGCCAGGCCTGCTGTGCTTTTCCAGCACCACTCTAATCGTGACTCTAATTTCCAGAATCTGCAGTACCCACTTCTGCCTATATAAGGAGCCTGGCATACCATATAGATGATGTCAGAAAAGCTGAAGTTCTTTATCACTATTTAAGTGATACAACAAAAGGAACAGACAACATGAACTATGTACCAACATTGACACTGGTCCAAGTAAAAATATCTTACATCTTACAAGAGATATTCTCAGAAAATTGGAACAATTCGGTGCAATCTGCATTTGGTAAGCTAACTGCTTACAACAGGTCCAACATCTCATGGATTGGTATTATTCATCTTGCATGCCAAGTCATCTCCTCAGGATAAACACCTGAAACCTACTACATCTTTGAAACAGTTAGATTGATTGCTATTGGCCTAACAGCGTATTCACATATTATCATGATTTCTGAGATAACCAATCCATCATTTGTAAGACTAAAGGTTCAAGACCACAACACTAAATCCATCCATCTCCTGACCAGCCTTTACCCAATCACATTTGTTCCTCTTGGTAACATTAAAGGCAATGCAGTGTTACATCTGAAAGATGATGCTGGACCCAGCATTGGTCCTCCTCATTGTTGCAACATTCACTTTCAAGATATGCTCAAACTAGAACAGGATTTCAGAGTAGAAGACAATGTCAACTGGAAAGTCATACTGATTGGTGTACTTCCATTATTTCCTGTTTTGAAGAAAGGCAGCATTGTATGTTTAGATTGAAGGTGATTGAACAATAAAGAGTTACCCACACAAGATTCTTACCCACACAACACTTTACCTGCACTTCTCACAAACCATTCTACTGTATTCACTGCTAACAATGTAGTCTCCCCTGCACTGGGGAAACAAAATATAGACTAGGAGACTGTTTTGCAGAACTGGGGACCCTGCAGCCCTCTGGAGTCAATATTGAATTCAATAATCTTCGGGCCTGAACTCTCCCATGTCCTAGCCCCCTACCACACACACCAGGCCTCATTATCACATAGTCTGCCCTTACACACTACCTATTGTTAGTCACTAACAGTCTCCATTAGCAGTTATTCACCCTTCCAACCAGATTGTTATCAACTCCATTGTTTGTCCAACTGTTCTCTGTCTTTGGGCTCTATCCCTACCTATCGTTTACCCCTTACCTCTGTCCCCATTCTACCTATTGCATATAAACCAATTGGAACAAGAACAGACTTAGCAGTTAGAAGAAGTAACTAGTAGAATTCCATGTAGTAGGATTCTTTCCAGGTTAATCTGCTTTTGAAGGTAAGCAAATAGAATTAGATAAGAACTGTAAGGTTCCTGGTAGGCCAAATGGTTGTCTTCTGTGATGAAAACATCCATACTCCTCTCTCTAATAATGTTATTGAAATAACTGATAAAACTGAACAGATGGTGAGTATAAAATGTAACAATTAAGTGGAATGCTTAAATGGCAAACGGATCTTGAAGCAGACATCCATGTCAATAAATTGTACTGATGAATATTGGAACCGGAAAAGCAAAATGTGTGCTGTAAACAACTGTGCTGGGATCTGATTGTTCAGTTTATCCATACGGTGACATTGATCACACATCTGGTAAAATGTAGCTTTCACCTCAGTAAAAGAACTAATAGAAATGCTGCAATAAGTTGGTTGTTTTTTGTGTGTTTCATCCTGAGATATTTTGAATGGAGCATTGTGAGTTACGTTTAATAGACTGAGCAGAATGACAAACATACCATGATCATGTGAAGCACTTTTCCTATGTGACTCTGGATCCCAATTTCAACTATTAATGAAAAGCTCACCCTCAACATTTACCATTCTGTTGATCAAAAGTATATACATATTGATAATGACAGCACCAAAAGCCTCATCATAACAACCAGTACAGCTCCAGGAGAAAATCCATGACCCAATAATGAAAGACTGGACAATAAGTACAGTTTTACCAATGTCATCCATATCCTCAGAACTAGTAAAGTAAAATAAAGTTGTTTGGCCTGATTTTCAAATTTTCTGCACCTGTTCAAATTAAGATCAACAGCAGACAAAGTTTATGTATCTATTTTAACCAAATGATTAAGGCGCTAACTCATGCATGTCCAGAACCGAACTCTGCTACTTAACACTATCAATGAGCCTGTACACAATAGGAAACCCCAATAACCTCCTTTGCCAGTCACCTGATGCAGGCAACTGCTCTTCCTAAAGGCAGGCTGACATTTAAAGGGAAGCTGCACAAAGAGTTTTCTGCAATGAACATTCCTGGAAACTGAATCCTAGGGGCATTAGTTGTGCAGGTGAACAGGAGATCTAAATAACCACATTGGGAAGGGAGTTGGAGCAGGCAGCCAAAAACATCAATTTCCATAGTCTGGCCTCAAGGTTCTGGCCACAGTGTTCCAGGAAATCCATTAATCTCACAAGGGTTGCCGATGCCAGTGAATATATCATCGCATGGTATTATCTATCCACTACCAAATATATCTCTCCTTCTGCTCAATACATCACATCCACTCAGTACCAGTCCTTGACATTCAACATTCACACCTGCCATCCAGGTACTCCACTGCATCCTCAAGCAGCAGCAATGATACCAGCCTCAGACCAACCTCTCACTGCCTCCACATAGTTAGTTGACTGTGACAGGTACATCACCAAATTAGAGTGTTACACAATTACTGATGTCCTGCCCTCTCCTCAGAGGATACAGTGACATAAAATAGAAGGGAGAAAAGAGGAGCTGACGGGGGAGAACACAGAGGAGAGCACTGATAGGTGTGAAGCCCAACATGCTGGATGCATTGGCTGGCTAACAGGCAGTTTCCTATTAATGTCAAGGAACATCGAGGAGTCCAGGAACTTGGCAGAGGAGATAATGTAGAGCATTTATGCCATTGCATGTGGATGAAGTCAAATGATTGATTCTATACCTGTTCAGCTTTACCTTGAACAAGTCACTTACTCTTGGCCATCCTGTGAAAATAGAACAAAGCTCTACCATATATGCAAGAATCTGCCAAAATAGCTCCAAAAACATTCCAGAATACTTTCAAATCCATTGCCATACAGAGTGTTCAAAAATTTTAGATTAACTTCAAGCAGGGTGTTTGGTCCTTTAAGTAACAGTTTCTGGGACTGTGGAGCATTTACCTTTGCTGCAGGGTGCATCTTGTTGTTTCATCCCACTTTGTTCATTACTAAATATCATTTTGTTATCCTGGCAACATAGCAGCTGTGTGCCGCCAAGGAAGTTCAAAATGAATATGTTTCAGTGCAAACAGGGAATACACATTTCCCACCTCTGTCTACAGGGAATGAACATGTATTAAACAGGCAGCAGCTGGAGGTACAGCATGGATCCCAGGAAGCCCATGTTAAACTAACAGTGCTATGCAAATGAATTTTGCGCCATAGCACTTTGTGTGCAAATTTGACCTTAATCTTTAAAGAGATCGACCTAGTGAGTTCAAGCACAACATTGGCAACAGATTTGTATAATGAACTTAATTGTGTGGTAGAAAAGAAAATTGAGTGATCTTTAAAATGGCTTGAACACAAATGTAAAATTAATTTGCCTTAACTAAGACTCAAGATTCATAAACACATATTCTTACCTAGCAATAAATATGTGGAATAAAGTCCCATTAAGTACAATTAATGCTGTATACACTCATTTCTAGTTGAATAACTGCTTGATTCAAAATAATACTCAAGGGCATAACTTTAAGCACAATCAGTGATGACTGAATTTAAATATTGTGTTGGACAAGATGATTTCAGTATTGCTGACAGCAAGGAATCATTATGCGGCATACATGATGGGTGAAGATGTGGAGCTTGATCAGCATTCTGGAGTCATGGTTACTGCTCAACATCAGGAACAGATTATGCAGAATGTTACCTCAGCAACTCAAATAAATATGATACTCTCCTTAAGACAGTGCATTTTCTCTGAATGATTTATAAATCAGGAACAATAAGAATGAATTCCAAAGTGAGAATATTATTAGTCTCCTGATATTCTGAACATTAGGATGTATGCCTTTTGAATTTCCAATTATTATCTTAGGAAATATTCAGTTTATAAACTGATATATTCTAGTTTAAATTTGGCAGGGTAGTAAATGAAGTATAAACAATAAGATTACTAATGATGCATGATGCAAAATATGGATGAATAGTGTTCATTTTGTGAGTGCAGTGAATGGTTTTAAATGCCCAAAATGACATCTGTAGTATGAGCTGTACCAGACACTATATTGGTGAGAGACAAAAAGTCCTGAGTCCTGAAGAAGGGTTAAACCCGAAATGTTGACTTCTCCACCTCCTGGTTAAGATTAAAGACAATAAAGTGGCCCCGAGACCCTGGTGAATGGATCCCTTCATCCTTAAGGATAATAAGCTTGTGGAGTACATCTCTTTGGAATTTATGGCATGCCCAGACACTAATTCAGGCTTGGTTAGTAGCCTATCCCTCCTTTAGGAAACTGCCAAAGCCTATGCCAGGGGGTTAGTTATTTCCTACTCTGCCAGTAGGAAATGGCAGAAGGAAGTGAGCAGCAACATCTCCTTGAAGCACAGTTGAAGGCAGCCGAGAAGACGGAGCTTACCTTTGCAAAACAAAGTTTATATGAGCATGGTGACAAACCGGGCAATTACCTAGCATATCTCATCAGGAAAAGGAAAGCCCCTCAAGCCATTACTTCAACAACGGAAGGGGTTGGGAACCTTACATGTGATTCCAAAAAGATTAATGAGGCATTTTGAGATTTTACTCTGAATTACACCAATCTGAGGGTTGTGAGGAGAAGTGGACCAAGATGGAATCCTTTTTTAAGGATCTGGACCTCCCAGGTGTGACCCCTGAACAAGAGTCTTTTTTCAATGCCCCCTTATCAGAGCAAGTTGTGCAGGAAGCCGTGAAAAAGCTACAGAGTGGAAAGGCGCCTGGTCCTGATAGACTTCCCAACAAATTCTGTAAGGAATTTATAAGCATATTGTCAGGCCCGATGCTCAACATGTTCAATGACATGTATAGTCATGATCATCTCCTGCCATCTCTAAGAGAGGACAATATTTTGCTTAATCTTAAAAAAGGGCAGGTCCCAGAGGACTGTGCTTCTTACAGGCCCATTTCACTCTCAAATGTGGACTTTAAAATCCTCTCTAAGGCTCTTGCTTTAAGGCTGGAAACTGTTACCTTCTATTGTTAAAGAGGACGAGGAGGGCTTCATAAAGGGCCACAGATCCACCAAAAATGTTAGGAGGCTGCTTCATGTAATTCAAGCATGTCAACAACAGTCAATACAAGGATTGGTGATTTCTCTAGATGCAGAGAAGGCATTTGACTGTACCTTTTTTATACTCTCGAGTGGTTTGGCTTGGGTGAAGTCTTTGTAAGATGGGTAAAGGTTGTCTACAGTGACCCTCTTGCTGCAATCATCACCAATACGGGACTATCAAGCAATTTTAGCATTTTTAGTGGCAGCCGGCAGGGCTGTCCCCTTTCACCATTGCTTTTTACATTGGCGATCGAACAGTTGGCAGAGGACATTCAGAGGGATCCCAATATATTGGTTCCAGAAGTGGGGTCAAAATTACATAAGATTTTGTTGTATGTGCACGATGTTCTTATTTTTATTGTCAAATCCAGCAGTTCTAGTATCTCGCCTGTTACAATGCATCAGCTTGTTTGGCACCTTTTTGGGGTACAAGAGTAACTTTGCAAAAATCAGAGGCTGTGCCATTGGGTGATCTTACAAAGGTGCTAGGTCTTGAGCGTGAATCTCGATTCCCAGTTAAGTGGTCACAGGGGGGTTTTATGTATTTGGGCATATTCATCACTCCAGTTTTTGATCGGTTGTTTAAAGCTAATTTGGTTCAATTATTCGACAAAATCAAACAAGGCCTTCAAGGATGGAGGACGCTTCTGGTCGCATGGTTAGGTCAGATAGCGCTTATTAAGATGAATATTCTCCCCCGTTTGTTGTACCCTATACGGATGCTCCCCCTGCTTTTCGATAAGCAAATGTTCAGGAGACTGAACGGCTGATTCAGTTCTTATATTTGGCATTTTAAGCGGACTCTTATTAAATTAGCTAAACTGCAATTGTGTTGCAGATAGGGGGGAGTGGATCTCCCAGACATTAAAAACTATCAGCTTTGATCTTATATGAGTGATTGTGTTTGCGGAGAACCTCTTTCAATATGGTTAGATTTCGAAACCTCTCAGACAAAGTGCCCCCTTACTAGTTTGCTGGTTTTGGACAAAATGAGGACAGTTAAGGAATATTGACATAACTCAATAGTTATCAATACTATTAAAGCGTGGAGTCCAATTTGGCAGCAGGAAGGCAATATTGGCAAAACATCTTTTCTTACACCTATAGTGGGTATGCTGTGTTTTCAACTGGGGATGATGGATTCAGGATTCAAGCATTAGGCAGCTAGGGGTGTGTCTTACATGGGAAATTTATTTGAGGGAGACACAATGTCTTTTGATCAGTTGGCATGGAAATACGAGCTAGCAGGGACCTCTTTAATTTTTTTTCAATTTAGGGATTTTATTCAAAAAAAAGACTGTACTTTTGACTGATCCCTACAAATCTGACAGAGAGGTCTATTTATTTTGTTGAAAGCTCTCATGCAGTTTCCCTGTCAGTGAAGTATATCACTTGATCCAAAGTTAAATGAGCTGTTATTCATATTGGTAGCCTTGGTGGTCATTAATTCACAACATAAAATGTGCCCTAAGGGGGTTCAAATTCTTAAACTCATCAAAAACCTCAAGAACAATATGTTGGGAAATGTCTTGCATTAAGTCTTATACTCTTTCTTGCATCATGATATTAGATAAACAGACCATTAGCCCTTCAACTCTTCATTTATTTTTATTCTCTTCCCTTTACTACAAGTTACATTGCATTATCCCATAAGACTGTTCTCACTAGAGGAAGATCCAAAGGCAATTCATATTTCCAAACCTATGCAGTTCCTTATATTTAAGCTCTGTTTTTATGTCTGGCATACATAGTGTATGGAATAAAGGTCCTGTCATGGTACAATCCATATCTTTCAACCAACTGAAATGATTGACTCTGCACTGCTCTTTTTTTTAATCTGTATTCTATAGTCAAAAGACACATGTTATTCAAAGATAAGATTTTCTTAAATTCAATATGAAGCTTTCAATAAATGTGAATGAAAGCATGTTGAAGAACAGAACAAAATCATTCACTTAGCTTAGATTTTATTTTGCGTTATTCACAGCAGTTAATAACTTTCTACAAAAATGATATTGACAAGGGCCATGTCAAATGTTGTATAATTTATTGAATGCTTTCTTTTAATCCCTAAGAAACAGCTACAGAGAGTTAGTTGTCTGGTTTTGGTACTCCTTCTTTGTGCTAAATTGTTCTGCCAGAACAGCCATTATTTTGCTGAGAAGGAAACCTATTGTGTCAGAATAGTTCAACAGATAACATGCAAAAACACTGCTCAGCCATTTCCATCATGTCAACAGAAAAAGGAAGAAAATGGGAAAATTTAGAATGTATTTAATGATCAGGCCATCAAAATCAAAATTAAAATGCTTCCCAACACATAGAAAAAGTATTGTCATCATTGTACGCTTAATAACACAGTTATCTCAGAAGAACATTTATGTGATCCTATCTAGTCTAAATGTTTATTTCCCGTAAACCATTATTCAAAACATAAATGCATCCATTGATAACTGCATGCATTATTCTGACGCTCCATTGGTGTAGATCATGCAAAGAAACAAATTAAAAAGGAATTATTTATAATTATACAGATGTAAGACAGCAGTTATGTTGCCACTTGCCTCAAAGTGGTTTAATTTCCTAATTGAGATGAGAGTATCAACATAAATTGTGCGTCAGATGGTGCACCAGGAGGCTGTCTCACGATGATTTAATTCACATCAACTACAATAACTGGTGAAAAGCTCATTATAAGACTATATCATAGATCACTATGGGAATGTTTAAAATTTCATATGGCATCTTTTTAGCAGTAGATTAAGCCTCCTGCTGTACTTTGGTAACATACGAAATGAGCTGCTTGGTCAGAGGACGATGTACTTTCAAACATGGGCCCAGCTCCTTTATTCCTCTCCTGTGATTACCTGAAGAAGTGTGTGGCTAATAACATAACAATTCAGCAGACATTACATTAGACAGCATTGATATTGGGCTAAGCTCAGTAACTGTAACAAAATTGCAATCTCAGATGATTTGTCAAATTCAAAGAACAAGTAACTCACTAGAATGTTTCAATAATGTGTCAGCTGGAGATCAATGGTATCTCTCCCAGCTTTGAGACAGAAGGTTGTGAGTTCAAAGTCACATTCCAGAGTCTTCACTAGATAATTTGCATCCACATGAAGGCTCATGATGACAATGTAATTGGTTAATTACTACCAGCACTTCTTGTTTTGGTTTTAGATTTCCAGCATCCAGAGTAGTTTGCATTGGTACTTTAGTGCAGTTTACAGAAGGACTATTATACTACTGTGTTAAGAGATGGACCCAGTTAATGAAGAAATTGGGGTGTTGTTTACATTATGTCAACACTTGATCAATAATAAAACAACTGACACAGATTCGAATTTTTGCCAAGACTCATAAACAATAAAGCACAATGTAGGGTTGAGTAATTTTTTTCAATAATTTTGATCTCATCCAGCAAGTGAGAAATCTGATTATATTTTATTCAGGTGTGGTCAATAAAATACCTGTGCGAGCACAACATTTGGTTCCCTCTGTCCCCATCTCACTCTCATCTTTGGTGACCTGTATTGTCCTTAACAGGCTTTACACGTAAATTGATCAGTGGGAAATCATGGGTGATTTACTTATAGTGGTTAATAGATGAAAAATACAATAAGTGATTTGATGAAGGGGGAACAAAAGCATTCAGTTCTGTGTAACAGCACTTCTGGATATGAAAAATAATCACAACATTTAGGAGAGCTCTGGCGGTGTGCTGGCAGTGCCCCGAACTCAGGATTAAGAAGCCTAGTTTTAAGTCCCACCTTTCGAAAGGGGTATAATGACATATTTAAATAGGTTGCTTTATAAAAAAAACCCAACATTTTGCTTTTATCTGTGTATTTTGTTTCATTAAATAGCAGACCAGTCATTTGGTTATAGGTCAAAAGCACAAATGTTAGAACTCTCTGATATTGCCCAAGCCAATGTGAGCTCAAGAAAGCAAATGTTAAATCACTTTGATTTCTCTGTTCCTACGTGCTCTATTCTTGTGCAGTATTCAGTTCAAAAGGAAAACACTGAGAGTGGGTAACTGGCATGTGTATAGATTGCATATAAATTTAAGCTCTGTAAATGAGTTTTGTGTTGTTAGTTTGAGCTTTATGCATTTTGTTGTATCTTGTACTTCGTTATCTAAATTGTAACACAACTCAATGTTTTGATTTAGTTTGGCTCTTGCCAGTGTGACCCTTATTTCTCTGTAGAACAAAAGAAGGCAGTAATCTTTTGAAAGTGACTTTACTTAATGTATTAAACAATTATTTTAACAAAAATATATTGATATATGTTAGAATTTTCCAAAATACCTAGCTGGAATTGGGCTGTTATTATCAATCAATAGGGGATGACACTATATATCCTCGAAACAGAAAACAAATTATTCTGGTGGTGGCTCATCACCTGGGTGGAGATTTGTGAAGGCGTGTCAACTAAATGGGCCAATCTATAATAAAAGGGATAGTGCCAAATTTGACTAACATCTCAAGAAACTAGTCAGTAAATAGTAGGAAATGATATCAGCAAGACCACTACTCTTAAAGAAATCAATCAAAAATTAGATGCACACCACCTAGCCAATCTGAGATTGATCATGTGGTGTCCACATATTGTATTGCAAGCCAATTAGAGTGCAGGATCTTTGATCTTGAATAGTGAATAGAGGTTAGCAAGGGTTAATAAGCCATAACTCTTCGCAGTCCAGAGCACTGAGAAGATAGAAGATGGAAGGAGAATTTTGTTCAATAAAGCATGGTGGCTCAGTGGTTAGTACTGCTGCCTCACAGCGCCAGGGTCTCAGGTTCAATTCCAGCCTTGGGTGACTATCTGTGTGGAGTTTGCACATTCTCCCCATGTCTGTGTGGGTTTACTCTGGGTGCTCTGGTTTCCTCCCACATTCCAAAGATGTGCAGGTCAGGTGAATTGGCCATGCTAAATTATCCATAGTTGCTAGGTGCATTAGTCAGAGGTGGCTGGGTCACTCTTCGGAGGATCGGTGTGGACTTGTTGGGCTGAAAGGCTTGTTTACCATAGGGAATCTAATCAAGCAAGAGATATGTACAATCAGTCAGAGGTCATGTACTAATAGTTCAATGTGAATTGACTTGCATCCACTGCTTTTATTAAGAATCATTCTTTTCTACTTACTATAATAAACTTAATAACTCCTGTGGAAGTTATGGAAGCTTAATATACCTGAATTAGTCTTGAATCTAATCAGGACTAGTAGACTTTTAGTTTGGCTCTCCAATAACTAATTTATACTTTCATTATAATTGACTTAAATCTTATAATTAAGGTAAAGTGAACCCCAAACTCTTACAGTGAAAACAAGTAATACATGTTTCAAGACAAATAAAACATGTTGAGCATCAAATAATTCATTAAAGAAAGCTAAGGGAAAAGTAATCAAGTTTATCAAAAATAGACTTGTTTTCAAATTGAGAATGACTCTTCACAATAAACAATGGAAACCTCTATTGCTAAATTATAGACATCAATTCAATTTCTCTAAATTTGGATTGAAGGTAGTTCAGAGAAAATTCACTCGGATGATGCCTGTTATACACAGATTATCTTATAAGCAAAAGCTAAACAGGTTGGGACTCCAGAACGAGAGGTGATCTCATCGAAACATATAGGATTCTTAGAGGACTTGACAGGGTAAATGGAAAGAGGATGCTTCCCCTCATGGGAGAATCTTGGACCAAAGGATATGGTTTCAGAGTAAAGGGTGCCAATTTAAGACTGAGATGAGGCAGAATTTTTTCTTTCAGGAAGTTAGGAGTCTTTGGAACTCCTTGCCACTGAGAGCTGTGGACGCTGAGTCCTTGTGTATAACTAAGGTAGATTCTTGATCAGTCAGAGAATCAAGGGTAACTCCTGTTCCTATTTCTTATAATCTACTGGTCTTATGATTAAAGTGCAGCATCAGTGATGTTAAACAATGTCAAATCACATGTAACTGGAACCTGAGACAGAATGTTCTGAGGATATCCTATAATAGTAAAGTCTGAGGGAGTGTTGCTGAACAAAGAGACCTTGTGCATAGATCCTTGAAAGTGGAGCCGCAGGTAGATAGGATAGTGAAGAAGGTGTTTGGTATGCTTTCCTTTATTGGTCAGAGTATTGAGTACAAGAGTTGGGAGGTCATGTTGCTGCTGTACAGGACATTGGTTAGGCCACTATTGGAATATTGCATGCAATTCTGGTCTCCTTTCTATCGGAAAGATGTTGTGAAACTTGAAAGGGTTCAGAAAAGATTTGCAGGGATGTTGCCAGGGTTGGAGGATTTGAGCTACAGGGAGAGATTGAATAGGCTGGGGCTGTTTTCCCTGGAGCATCGGAAGCTGAGGGGTGACCTTATAGAGGTTTATAAAATCATGAGGGGAATGGATTGGATAAATAGACAAAGTTTTTTTTCCCCACGGTGGGAGGTCCAGAACTAGAGAGTGAGAGGGGAAAGATGTAAAAGAGATCTAAGGGGCAACTTTTTCATGCAAAGGGTAATACCTGTATGGAATAAGCTGCCATTTAAAAGGCATCTGAATGGGTATATGAATAGGAAGGGTTTGGAGGGATATGGGCCAGGTATTGGCAGGTGGAACTAGATTGGGTGGGATATCTGGTCGGCATGAACGAGTTGGACCGTAGGGTCTGTTTCCATGCTGAAAATCTGTACGACTCTATGACTCTATGACTCTATTACAGTCCACTTGGTAAATACAGTCTGTTCTGAAAATCACACAATAGAAATAATAGGGCCTACGGGAAAAACAGGGTTAGGGGCAGATCACCAATAGTATCAGTAAAGATCAAAACAAAAGTAATAGTTAGCCTAACACAAACAATAGCACAGTCTAAGTAAATTTTTAAATCATCTTTTTTAAAAATTACATTAAGTTTAACATTGTAAGGGATTTCTGAGTTTGCTGAGTTACAGAACTGTATTAAGAAAGGGCTGAGGGTTATCTTCAGCATCATCATTCAGTGCGAGGTTACAACGAAAGAACATATTTAGTCCAGAAGTGGATGGCTGTGGTTCATTGTCCTCAGACTGTTTCTTGGGGGTTAGCTTAAAAAAGACATCTAGTTTTCGATGCTTTATCATCTTTTTTTTTCATGAATAAGCTGTTCATAGGGTGCCAGATATGACTTAATACCACAAACTGCGAGCCTGCTGCATTCTGCATTGTAGACATCGTCTTCTAAGAAGTGCAACTACTTCTCAACTTCCCTCAGGATAGAAGACAGAAGACAAGTGGGAAGTTCTCATGGTGCTGCATCCTGGACTTTATCTCAAGCTTCAATTTCCCCTGCAGCAACAAGTTGTTGCAGATCAGCTGTGGAGAGGTCTTCACAATGGGACTCAAGCAGCTCCTCGACATCCTCAGTCTCCACTTCTTCAAATCCAACTTGCTTTGCACGAGCAACACAATGTTATTTGATTGCTGGAAGCTTCTCTGGTGGTTCAACACCTTTAAAATCATGAAAAAAATTTGGGGGATGCTTCTGCCAAACTGCATGCAGGCAGTCCTTACTGACATCTCCCCAGGCCTCCACAATGATGTCAATAGCACTCTTAATGTCAAAACTCTTCCAAACGTGAAAAACACTGTCCTCATCCCCCATAGCTGCAATCAGCTTCCTAAGTTTGCACCTTAAATAATAAGCTTTAAAAGTTGCTATTGCACCCTGATCTGTGGGTTGAATGAGACAGGCTGTGTTCGGAGGTAGAAGTAGCACTGAGATGCTTTCAGAAAGCTCACCAATGGTGGGAGAGTGGCTTGGTGCATTGCCCAGAATGAGGAGAATCTTGAAATCCAATTTTTTTCTTTTGCAATAATTTTGAGAAACAAAATCCTAGAAAGCACCGACAATAAGGTCAGAAACAATTTACCCCATCTTTTGCTTGACCTGAAGTAAACACTTCGAGTCGACTTAAGGTAATCTTTCAAGGCTCATGGGTTGGTAGAGTGGCACACCAACACAAGCTTAATCTTTAAGTCTCCACTAGCATTGGCACCCAACAACACAGTCATACGATCCCTTTGCGACGTCAAAACCTGAAGCATGTCCTTCATTCTTAGAAAAGTAGGTTCTGGACGGCATTCACTTCCAGTATGAACCTGTCTCATCCAGGTAAAAGATTTGATCTAAAGTGTAGCCTTCTTCTTCAAACAATCTTTTTCACCATGGGAGGAAATGTCAGTGCACGTTTCTCGTCTGTACTGGCAGCTTCGCCACATAACCTTATGTTACAAAAAGCATAGTGGTTCTTAAATCCAGCAAACCAGGCACTACTAGTACCGAAGGCAGGCACATCTGCAGGATTTTCAGTTTCTTTGCCTTAGGTCCTCAAAAATTGATAAGGCTTTCTGTTTTATGGTGAGAAACGTGATCCCAGATCGCTTTTTCAATTGATCTTCTATCCATGCACTTAGAAGCTGCTCCATCTCCTCAAGTTCCTTTGTTTGTGATCTCACAGAGTCGTGTAATAGTCAATGGAGGTTCGTGTCTAAAAAAAACTGTTCCCCAATTCACCAATCGCACTATAGCCAAATCGCATTGATGAAACATGTGCTATAGGAGAACGACCTGAAATATAAATGGTCAATAAATGTTGATTAGTTTGTAACAGCATGGTTTCCAGCTCTCTTCAAAGCCATATGTTCAATTATAATATAGAATACACATTTATACTTATATATAAGACATAAACCAGTCAGGCAATTCAAGCAGAAATCTGAAATCAATGTAGGAAATGCAAAGCATAATCAGTTTCAGAAAGAGAAAGATCGTTGAACATATAACCTCCATCAGAACTATACAATTTAAACTGTCCATTTATACTGAAACTAGCATCAGACTGAGAAAGAAGACTATTAAGACGGGCAGAGATGAAATTTTGAAACACTTAATTGAAGTAAGCAATTGTATGAAATATAATATTAAAACTGAATGAAAATGAGGTCAACTTTGCTTTCAGCAGTGAATGAACTGCTCCAACCATTCATTAAACTTATACACAGACATTTTTCTAAGAGTTTGCAATGACAAGTGCTGTAATTAGAGTGCCATTTCAGCATTGACCCTCCAAAGGCATTTGGGATCTAAGCAAAAAGGGCAAGCCATGTCTATTTCTTGAATCAATCAGATTGCAAAATCAATAATGAGCCAGAGTGTCTTGTTTTGAAAGACGGATTTTAGAAGATGATTATGTTTCAGGATTGTCTCTTCAGTTTAAAGAAATATGGTCTAATGGAGAGTGACATTGATTTATTCTAAATTCTATCATACAAGCCTGGGTAGCTTGGTTGCCATGGAGACAGGGAGGGCCAAGTCAAGAGTTATTAAGAGCAAGGTGCAAAATGTTTGCAGCTGAAGAAAACGAAAGAGCAGCTGTGAATAACTGTGGGTGGACTTCATACAAACCCTACAGTGTGGAAGCAGGTCATTTGGC
The DNA here is from genome assembly GCF_004010195.1 of Chiloscyllium plagiosum. NCBI lineage: Eukaryota > Metazoa > Chordata > Chondrichthyes > Orectolobiformes > Hemiscylliidae > Chiloscyllium > Chiloscyllium plagiosum. The sequence goes on from NC_057715.1 coordinate 58,092,417, forward strand.
TCACTGAGATCATACAACTCCCCTAAAGAGTGTTCCACCCAGACCCACCCCTACCCCATCCTCGTAACTGTGCATTTCCCATGGCTAATCCACCTAGCTCGCACATCCCTGACTTCCCTCTGAATAGAGAGACAACAGGATAGACAGAACCTGAGAAAAAGTATTGAGTTACAAAAAAGGCGAGATAGGATGGGACTTTTTTCACTGGCTGGTGGAAGGTTAAGAGTTGCAACCTTATATTTGTTGATAAAATCATGAGGGGTATAGATCGTGTTGATGGCAGTCATCTTTTCCCTAACATGGGGGACTTTAAGACGAGAGGGAGCCTTTTTAAGGTGAGAGGGGAAAGATTTTAAAAAACAAAAAGTTAGTCTGGGCATGTTCAGGAGGGGACAGAATTGCTGGAGTGGGTTTCATTGCTGATATTCAGGCCAGACCTTTCTGGAAACTATAAGAAACATTTACCCAATATTATGACCAGAAAAACAGGGCAAAACAAACAAATTAGAGGCAGATAGTGACGTTGGACGGGTTCTTATAAAATTTACAACATTGTGGCAATTGAGCAGTGAGAAATAGAATAGAATACCACAAAACAGAATAGAATAGCAATTTATTGACCTGTCTATTTTTACAAAAACTACAGTGAAAGGTTTTATAAGTTGCTATACCACTTATGACAGAGGTCATAAATATTAAAAAAAAGAGTAAAAGTTCATCACAGTTCAATTAACAGTTCCTGGGTTTGGGGTACACTGGAAAACCGGGCCAAGACCGCTACACCACGCCATGACAAGACCTCCATGCCGGGACTAGACCTCCATGCTGGATCATTGGAAGACACTCTAAATCAAGGCAAGGTCTCCGCACCGGGACTAGACCTTCATGCCAAGCTACTGGAACACCCGAAAGCCACCGAAGACCTAAATACTGGAACAAGACCATCATGCCAGGTTGAGACCACTCCCCTCCTGGACAAGACTGCTACATAGGGAGACCACCATATAACTGTAACATGAGATTTTTGATTGCTTTAAAATTTAATGAGAGTTGCCTACAAGGTATTGCTTAGTTGATGCTTCTTAAAGTTTATTATTATAGTAAAAGACTTACAACTTGAAATCTTGTAATGTGATTTCATGAAGTCATTCACTGGGAAATCAAATGTCTTTTAAAAAATCTGAGGTCTCAATGGGGAATCATAATACTCTATACCAGGAAATGCCAATTAGTATATTTAACATTTAATGTGAAATCAGATATGGAATGCATTATAAAAAGTGGAAAACAAAGGTGTAATTAAGAAAGATATTGCTGCCTCACAGCACCAAGGTCGATTCCAGCCTCAGGCGACTGGCTGTGTGGAGTTTGCACATTCTCCTTGTGTCTGCGTGGGTTTCCTCCAGGTGCTCCGGTTTCCTCCCACAGTCCAAAGATTCGCAGGCCAGGTGAATTGGCCATGCTAAATTGCCCATAGTGTTAGGTACATTAGTCAGAGGGAAATGTATCTGGGTGGGTCACTCTTCGGAGGGTCGAGGTGGACTGGTTGGGCCAAAAGCCTGTTTCCACACTGTAGGGGATCGAATCTAATCTAATCTAAAATTGTTTAAATCTCCGAAATCAGTTAAAGCATAAGGAATGTGGTTCCACTCTTGTAAAAATTCATTTTCAAGGACAAGAAGTTGTTAACAGTAATTAGGACTTACTGCACTGTTAAAAAAAAAACTTACAATTTTTAGGTGAGTTTAATGTACATTTATCGTGCAGTGACTTCATGCTGTCCAACATATTTAAATGCTGGGTCTCTTGGTGAGATAGTGTATAGCTCCTGGAGGAGCAACAGGGCAACACTATCAGCAACATTCTGGTTTCTGCATTTAATTGTAGTCACTAGTAATTCATATCCAATTTACTGTGAAAAAAAACTGAGTATAAATTACCTGGCCATAATTTCTCCAGCAAAATTTGGTCCAATATTTTATTCATTATAGAACTCTTAGATTAGCATCATGTGAAGATGATCTTAATTGCTTCAAAATACTTCAATAATCACTTTATTATTATCAAACTACATTTTAAAAATTACAGTGATATTCAGAGTTTTTGTCACTGCTGAATTTGTCCTATTCATGTCAGGTTGAACAAGTTGATTAATAATGTGAGTCATTGCATTAAATGTTGCATTAGCAGTTTCTTTGTTTTCAAATAAAAGGTTTAAAACATGTTTATATTTAAAACATTTCTATCTAAAGTTTTAGGATAAAGGTCTGTTTCATTTCTTAATATCTTTGTGGCCCAATTAAAAATATAACACTGTTGACAATTCATTTGATTTGTTGTCAATTCTGAATTTTGGCCCTTAACATACATATCTTGAATATAGATAAATTGACTAAGATCGTCGCTGCTAAATTTGAATCTGACATGCGCTAGGATCTAGAGAGATAATAAAAGAGTATGAGTCCATGTTTGAACAAAATCCTTCATGGGTCAGGAGTTGGGTGAACATTTCAGAATTTTGAATGGAATATCCTTTAGGACATGTTGAGTTAAATATTACTGATCTTGGTAACATTATCACTGCTTGCTGTTTGCCTTTGCACACCTAGACATAATGACCTAGGTTTTCCGATTAAAAGATAGTTCTTGCAACTTGAAAGAAGCTCTATGGGACCTCCCAAAGGTCTTGATGCACCAATCACAAAGAAAACTGACCAGAAACTTTAAACCTCCAATGATCAATTACCCGGCATCTAAAGCATTCAGGAAAACTTTGCGTTTCTAAGTTAAGGTTGGAGACCTCCAAAAGTTCTAATTCAGGAAACTGACTAGCTACCCGGCAAAGCATAGAGGGATTAAAACCTGCTATAATGCCTGGGTATTGACTCTCCTAATTTCTCACCCTTAACAGCCCCAGCAGCAACCCATCCCCTCCCTAAACTTTGATTCCCATTTACTCCAGTTTTGCTACGGCAATTTGATGCCATACTCAGTTAAATATAGCCTTAATGTCCAGGGCAGTCACTTTCACCTCACCTCGGGAATTCAAATCTTCCATCCATGTTTGAACAAAATCCTTCGTGGGTCAGGAGTTGGGTGAACATTTCAGAACCTAAACTGGGTATTAGTGAGCACATTATTGCTAAGCAAATACTTCTCAATAGCACTGTTGATGTCAACTTCCATCATTTTACTGATGATTGAAAGTAGACTGATGGGACAGTAATTTTCTGCATTGGACTTTTCCTGCTTTTCATATACAGGTCATGGTCAATTTCCGACACTTTCAGGTAAATGCCAGTGTAACTCTACTGGAACAGCTTGGTAAGACACTCAACAAGTTCTGGAGTTTAGGTCTTCAGTACTATAGTCAGACTGCTGTCAGGGAGTTGTTGCAACATCCAGTCACTCCAGCTTGCTGTCATGTGGAGTGAATTGAATTGGCTGACAACTGGCATCTGTGATGCTGGGAATCTCTGGAGGAGGCTGAGATGGATCATCAACTCAGCACCTCTGGCTGAAGGTTGGTACAAAAATGTCAGCCTTATATTTTGCACTGGTGTGCTGGGCTCCCTCAACATTGAGGATGAGGATATTCATGGAGCCTCTTCCTCCACCAAATTTTTTGATGGTCGATCACCATTCATGACTGGATGCTGCAGGGCTGCAGAGCTTGGGTCTAATCTGCTGGTTGTTGGATCACTTAACTCAGTCTATTCAAATAGTTCTAGTTCATTGCTTTTCCAGTTTGATACCTCATGGTTAGGTACATCTGATGTGCTCCTGTCATGATGCTTGCATTCTTCTTTGAACTAGAGTGGTTTCCTGGCTTGATAGTAATGATAGAGTAGTGATATGCTGGGTCATGAGGTTGCAAATTACATTGGAGTTCAAGTCGTCTGCCACTAATGGCCTATTGCGTATCATAGAAACCCAGTTTTGAGTTGCTAGATCTATCAAATTCTATCCCATTTAGCATAATAATATTGCCACACAACAGGGTACAGGATATTCTCAATGTGAAGGTAGGAATTTGTCTCCACAAACACTCTCTAATGATCACCTTTACTGATACTGTCATAGACAGATGCACCTGTTACAGGCCGATTGGAGAGGTTGAGGTCAGGTGTGTTTTCCTTCTTTTTTGTTCCCTGGTCCCCTATCTACAGGCCTACCCAGCAGTTATCTCCTTTAGGACACAACCAGCTTTATCAGTAATGGCGCTAAAGAGCCACTCTTGGGAGTGTTCATTGTTGCCATGAGTATATTCTGCATTCGTATCACGCTCAGTGCTTGCTTCAAGTGATGATCAATATGGAGATATACTGATTCAGCAGCTTAGTAGGGGTAGTAAATAGGAATCAGCAGAATGCCATGAGACTCCATGTTGAAGACTTACTGGCTAACTCCCTCCTAAATGTATACCGCTAGGCCACCACCTTTGCTTGATCTATCCTGCTGATGGAATGGTAATGGTGTTGTTTGGGATATTGTGTGTAATGTATGTTCCAAAGAATATGATTATATCAGGCTGTTCATTGACTAGAGTCTGTGAGTCAGCTCTCACAATTTTGGCACTAGCACTGTCATGTTGATAAGGAGATTTTGCAGTGTTGACAAGGCTGAGTTTGCCTTTGTTATTTCGATGCCTTTGTTGATGCCAGATGATCCATCCATTTTCATTTCTTTTTGAGACATTTCAGCATTTCATACAACAGGAAAGCTTGTTAGAGCAGTTAAGAGCCAACTACATGTCGGCCAGACCAGGTAAGTACAACTGTTTTCTTTGCCCTAAAGGATATTCGTGAATTTGATAGATTTTTATGACAATCAACAAAAGTTTCATGCCCACCTTTTGACTATTAATTCTATACTTTTATTGAACTCAAATTCGACCATGTGCTGTGGTCAGGTTTGAACCAGAATCCTAAGGACATTTCCTGGATCTCCTGATTACAAGTCAAACAACAATACTACTATGCCACTGTCTCCACTGGATTAATGGCAATCTACACATTTCTGAACCTTAGCGTCAGGACTTAGACCAAGAAATGTAGAGTGCTGATGCAGGATAAAGATCAAGAGCAGCAACATAGCATTGTGGGTCTACCTCTTACTGTATGGACTACAGCGGTTCGAGACGGCAGCTCAGTGCCACCATAGCAAGGGCAACTAGGGATGCACAATAAATGTTGGATGAGCCAGAGATACTCAGATCCCAAAAATGAATACTTTTAAAAAACACATTTTTTTTTCTGGTTTCCAAAGTGTATTTGAGTGGACTAATCATTGCATATGTTTTGTTCTACGTGGGTGCTGGGGATGTAAGGTAACCATGACAGAACATTTAATTTTCCATCTGCTCACAGGTTTATGAAGCCAATGTAAAATATTTTGCATGATTAGATTATCAACAGTGTGAAAACAGGCCCTTCGGCACAACCAGTCCTCCGAAGAGTAACCTATCCAGACCCATTTCTGACTAATGCACCCAATACTACGGGCAATTTAGCTTGGCCAATTCACCTGACCTGCACATCTTTGGACTGTGGGAGGAAACTGGAGCATCTGGAGGAAACCCACGCAGAATGCACAAACTCCACACAGACAATTGCCCAAGGCTGGAATCAAACCTAGCACCCTGGTGCTGTGAGGCAGCAGTGCTAATCACTGAGCCAAAGTGCCACCCCTGATATCTATTAGTAGTTGAGAAGCAACCAACATCACCATGAGATCTTTTACATCCACCATCCAGTGTAATGTCTTATCCAAAATGCAACATTTCCAGCAGTACGGTACTGAATCACAGAATTATATAATCCCTACAGTGTGGAGGCAAGCCATTCAGCCCATCAAGTTCACACCAACCCTCTGAAGAGCATCCCACCCAGACACAACCCCCTACTCTATCCCTGTAACCCTGCATATCCCATGGCCAATCCACCTAACCTACACATCTTTAGAGTGAATTTTCTGAGTTTGTAGTTCAAATCCAGTCCAGACTGATGAAATAAAAGCCTTATCTCAGCCTACACACCACAGATTTAGACAGCTTTGATCTAGACACCACTGCATTTTAGATGGGAGAAAAATAACAAAGTAGTCCTACAGAGAAAGGCTGTTTTATTTGTGACCTTATACTGCTGGTAGTATCCCCACATCTGAGCAATCTGTCCTGCAAAATGAGAGAATAGGAAAAATAACAAATTCACCATAGAAATATATTGTTGCTTTCTTCCTTGAATGTAAAACTGTGTTTATCAAGATCTGGAGATGCCGGTGTTGGACTGGGGTGTACAAAGTTAAAAATTACATAACACCAGATTATAGACCAACAGGTTTAATTGGAAGCACACTAGCTTTCAGAACTGTGTTTATCAAGATTATTATTAAAAAACTAGTATGCAAGTGGATAATGTAAACAGCTGTTACAATTTAAAATTTAAGTTTTCTACAAAGACTATCAATCGTGGTGGAATATCACAGTTCCATTTGGCATGCTGTGGAGAAAAGCCATCTGTTGCTACTGATCTTAATTAAAATGTTGGCATCTGTGGTTGTCAAGCAGAATGGGACAGAAAGGCAGTGTGGCTTCATGAAGATATAAAGAATAGGGGTTTTGACCCTGAGACATTTGTGGAGCTACATCCCAGTGTGGGTTTAACTTTCATTAGGCATAGCTAATATGTACAAATCAGTGCAAATAAATCAGGAGCGACACTCAATTCCACCCTTGGGCAATGGTCTGGGTGGAGTTTGCACATTCTCCCATGTACGCATGGGTTTCCTCTGGTGCTCCAGTTTCCTCCCACAATCCAAAGATGTGCAGGTTAAGTGGAATGTCCATGCTAAATTAGAGTGGTGCTGGAAAAGCACAGCAGGTCAGGCAACATTTGAGGAGCAGGAAAATCGATATTCCGGGCAAAAGCCCTTCATCAGGAATGCTGATGAAGGGCTTTTGCCCGAAACGTCGATTTTCCTTTTCCAGGAATGTTGCCTGACCTGCTGTGCTTTTCCAGCACCACTCTAATCTAGACTCTGATTTCTGGGCATCTGCAGTCCTCACTTTTTTCTGGCCATGCTAAATTGCCCATTGTTTCAGGTTAGGTGGATTAGCCATGGAAAATGCAGGTTACAGGGATAAGGTGTGGAGGTTGATCTAGGTGGGTTGCTGTTCAGAAGGTCTGTATGGATTTGATGGGCTGAATGGACTAATTCCATACTGTAGGGATTCTATAATTCTAGGTGCAGCCAACTTTAGTTGTGAGCATCAGAAAGATTATTAGGATTGTGATCCTAAGCATTTTTGTTTTACAGTTTTGCATCAGTATTTTTATGAGGTCCAAGTTGCTCTGTAATTTATAAAAGGGGTTACAAATTGTGGTTTTATGTGACTATTCTATAATTCTATAATAGTCTTGGTGATCAGGTTACTATGCAAAGAATCAGTGTCAAGTTGAAGAATAATACTTGCCATTCTGAATTTGATATTAAGTCAGCCTATAAATCTGACAACATGCTAAACACTTTCTTGATTATGGTAACAGATCAGACGGACACCTCTTCATTCCTTCTTCCTCTGTCTCACACCCCAGATGAAAGGGCGCTGCACAGAGTTCTCCGTGAAAAGGTAGATTTTATTCATAATATCCTGTCGCTCCTCTCAGTGCTATCTTTAAACTTCAGGCACACTGTTATCAACTTCTGTTGTTTCCTGTTGGTGATAACATAAATATTCTGTTCATTAAAAGGAATAGAATGTCAGTCACAACAGATGAAATGCAAAAAAGAACAGAAAGTATAAAAGTATAGAATGATAACAATGCATTGTTCAGTTTAAGGTCTACACTGTACAAAATGTGTTTGCTGCAGTTTTCTACATTGTAATGGGCTATTTCTTAAAATATATTTTTGTTCATGGTGAGTTGCTTTTTGAATTATTTATTGTTGATGGTTTTATGTGAAATAGGTTTTGCTTCTAGCAGAATTATTTTATCGGCATTACCTATAATAAACCTTGTAACATAAGAAATTAGGTGTGGATATCGTGGTATTGAAGAATCCAATAGTGAGCTCTATCAGCTACAAATATGTACAGACATTCCATTTCTCAGATATATCAGCATCAAAGTTAACATTAAACAATTTGATTACAATTGAGGGTTATGCTTCGAGTAGTAAGTGATTGAGTTAAGGTGGAGTATGCAATCTATATATCCTTAGGTCATACACCACGGTGATACGATAAGCATGTCTCTTACAGGTATATTGACACACTGTTTCTTAGAGCCAATATACTTTTAAACTGACCATGAGACAAACACAACATTATATAGTCATGATTTGGAGATGCTGGTGTTGGACTGGGCTGTACAATGTTAAAAATCACATGACACCAGGTTATAGTCCAACAGGTTTAATTGGAAGCACTAGCTTTCGGAGTGCTGCTCCTTCTTCAGATGATTGTGGTGTACACAACCACATGATGAAGGAGCAGTGCTCTAAAAACTAGTGCTTCCAATTAAACCTGTTGGGCTATAACCTGGTGTCGTGTGATTTTTAACATTTTTTAGGTACTACAATTAAGTAGCTTATTTATAAATTGCTGAGAATATGCTTTGCAAACTTTATGTCGTAGGCACTTATGTGTGCATATAGTTTGTTCTTGTGAAACTAAAAGATAGTTTTAAAAATAATATCTGCGCATTGCACAGTCATCCTGATTTTGAAAGATGCTTGGATAAGTATGGGTTCACTATAATTACTGAACCATTTGACTTGAATAATGAACATAGTTTACATTCCATTCATGGTCAATAGAAAAAATTAGGATGACCTGCTGAACCATTTAAGTAATCCAAAGAGCAATATTCTAAATTACATTGTTATGAAAGGAACAGATTTATAAATAATTTAATAGTTTTGATCTCAGTATACTCTACGCTGGCTATAAGTTGGCACTAATACAGCACATTCCTGATGATGGGCTTATGCCCAAAATGGTGACTCTCCAGCTCCTCAGATGCTGCCTGACCTGCTGTGATTTTTCAGTGCCACCTTTTTTGACCATTGCAGCAAGTATATAAAGTAATAAAATTTTATAATGCCATACCTTGAGGTCCAGCTTCCAAACTGATATAAGAACAACCATATTAGAGGATAGCATCTTTTAAAGTAATACTTCATTGTTACATTTCAGAAAATGCAGTTTCAAAATACTTCTACTCAGTCAGCAGGAGTAACATTTCATCAGCACTCACAAATAGTGGATTCTGTTTACTTAATCTCCTGTAGGTTTATTTATAACTAAAACTAATGCAATGGAATCTCTACATATATCCTTGGCCTAGGGTACTGCATTGCAGTGTGACCATGAGCTCTGATCACATGATGACATCCTGGCCCTTGGTTTATCTCCATATTGAGCTCTGCAACAATAATATAACAACCCATTCCCTTTCTAAAGGTACGTTTTGTACTCTAAATGTGAAAGTATATAAATCTTGGGTTAAACAAATTAGTTACACAGAATAAAATTATAAAATTTACTAATATCATGCTAATAGATGTTACGTTTAAGAGAACGTAAGTCTAAGAATTCATTTATTGTTACATTGGTTTGTCAACTCTTCCAGATTCTGTAATGGAGTAACCTTCTGGAAATGTGAATTTCACCATTGGCTGCTCTTAACTCACAAGTGTGTCCTCAGCATATTGACTGTTGGCCATCACACTGACATTGTTCGGTTGTGCTCATTCATGTCCACTGTGCATAACTGACATATTGTATATTTCCCTTAGCTAGTTTTTGTTCCTCCTCAACATTGCTCCATTGAGTTTGTGACTTTGTACAGCCTAAGCTGACGACACATCAATATCACTGCAGGAAACCAGGTTCCTATTGCAGCATGTATGACTTGGACATTTTATCTTATGTGTAACCAAAGTAATTTCACACCCGAATGCCAGTCAGACAGAGTCTTCATTCTCTATTGTTTCTCAAGTAGAATGTCCTGCAACTTGGATAGATGGCAGCTTGTCAATTTCATTTTCACTTTCCTTCTGAACATGATTGCTGCTGGTAATGATTACTCCTTAACCAGAGAAATGCTACTCAGTGGTGTAATGTGGCAATATGAAAATCTTGTTTTGTTGTGATACACTTTGAGATGAGTGACTTAACAGTGTGAACCATTAATGCATCTAGATTGTTTGATTTAGAATAATGTAGTGAGGATACCAGAAGGTTCACATTCCAGTTGGAACAAATGTTCCTGAAAGGTCTGTTCATATATAGCAACACCTTGTCAGAAATAATTTCTGCAGGTGCAACAGACAAACTGAATAACGCATATTGGAAGATAAGAACAAGAGTCAGTCATTCAGCCTGCCAAGCCTGATCTGTCATTTCATACATTTGTGGCTTTTCCAACATTTCAATGCCTGTTATCCATAGAATCCCCTTAACTCTTTATGCCATGGATAATCAAGAATTTATTGATCGCTACTTTAAATAGGATCAGAGACCGAACTTCCAAAGTCCCCTAGGTTCAAGCGTTCCAAAGAGTCAACACTTACTGAGTAATAAAAAAATTCTCCTTATCTTGGTGTCCCTTATTTTTAAATTGTGTCCCTTGATTTTGCACTCCTCAACCAGAAGAAGCATCCTACTTGCATTTACCCTTTAAATATCTGTCGTTTTCAATGAAATCAATTCTCATTTTACAAAGTTCTACAGAATACAGGCCCAGGTTGCCCAATCTCTCTTCATAGGACTCTCCCGCTGTCACAGGAACAAGTCTGGTGAATGCTTGTTTCATTCCCTCTGTGGCACTAATATCTTTCCTGAGATATGGAGATCAAAACTGCATACAATCGTCCAGGTGGGATCTAACTAAGCTCCTGTACAATCAAACCAAGACTTCACTACTCCTGTACTCAGATTCTACTGCAATAAAGGCTAACTTTCCATGAGCCTTTCTAACAGCCTGCTGCATCTGCATGTTAGTGTTGAGTGATTTATTGCTGAAAAACATCTAGGCCCCTTTGTACATCTACACTTTCCAATCTCTCATTATTTAAGACATATTCTGCATCTTTGATTTTCCTACCAACGTATATAATATTATAGTTTTCCACATTATATTCAATCAATCATGTTCATTAAGCCTGTCTAAATCCTCTCCATCTTACATCTTCCCCACAACACATATTCCCACTTAGTTTTGGGTATAATCTACATATTTGGAAATATTAATTTTCGTCACCACCTCTAAATCAATGGCCAAACAAAGTACCCCACTGGCCATAGCCCTGCTAATATGAGAATGATCGATTTATTCCTACTATCTGCTTTATGCTGTTAGTCAATCATTAATCCATGCAGGTACATTACCTTCTATCTCATGTGCTGTATTTTTCACTAACTAGACTCCTGCAGGGGAATTTATCAAAAGGCTTCTGAAAATCTAAGCATTTACATACATTCTTTATCAATTTTGTTAATAACATCTTCAAAAAACTCAAAAGCACTGATCAAGCACAATTTCCCACTCACAAGTCCATGACAATGCCCAAACAGACATTATCACCCAGGTGTCTATTTATACCATCCTTCATAACAGATCTTACAACATATGTAACAGAGCCATAGTTCCCTGGTTCTTTCTCACTTGCTTTTCAAAACCGGCATGATAGGTGTCAGAGAGCCAGAGGGCATCAGCACTATGCACCCTGTTCCCATGCCCCTTGCCAATACATTTAAAGAGAAATTAAAAAGGTGACATTGCAAAAAAAAAGCACTGCTGAGAAATAATTTGCAAGACTCTGTTGAGGATTCTATCGCAGCAAATTATTCATGGGTATAGTCTGCTGCTGACCTCTCCGTTACCTGATTGGTTTGTGACTTGGCCTCTTATCAGTGTTCCAGCCAGAGGGACCCGCATTGCTTCCAAAAGATTCTGCCTGTGAATCTAATTTAATTGGCAGAAGAACCAAAGGCCAAATGAGGAGATTCATTTGTTACTCAGTAAGTGATGTGCTGGACTGCACTGCCTGAAAAGATATGGTGAAAGCAAATTCAATAGCAACTTTCAAAATAAATTGATCACATGCTTGAAAAGGAAAAGTGCTTTTGGGAAGGAGCAATAAGAGTTGTATTCATTGACGAACTCGTTCAAAAAACAACATTGGCACTCAGCCAAATTTCTCTGTCTGTTTCATTTGCATTTGTTCTCACAGTTTGTAACTAGCTTTTCGTAACATGGTTAAGCAAGTATCAAAAACAGCCACTTTATGTGATACAAAATGCTCTTGTACTTCCTTCTGTTCACAATGCATAATAAAATTATTGTGAAAAATAACATTTTAAATAGCAGCAACAAATTAGCTCTTCTGCTGATTGATGATGAAATGTCTGGCTAATGTTTCTAAAAATTAAATAATAAAGCTTCTGATAATATAAGAAATTGTTTAATGACCTAAAATGTGATCTATGTTGTGGCAGTTTATAGAAAGGGCTAAGTTGACAGCTGCAGAGCTTAAAGTAGACTTATACTTTAACCTTAATAAAGTGGCCGAATGACTTTGAATTTCTGATTTTTTCAATTCTTTTTTGCCCATAATTAGGACTGTTTTCCTGTTCTCTTCCATTTTGTTACTTTAAACATCAGGATACAGGCATCAGTTGTAGCAACTAATGAACTCATGTTACACGATCCAAGATGGATACTCTATGGAACATATTTCACTGTTCTAATGTGATTATATATTATTTATTATTAAATTAGTAATTCATTTTAAGAACTTGGGTACATAAACCAGAGGGACTACAGCAATCAGTGGTTTCATCAATACTCCTATAACAATTCTACTTTTTGCCTCTACGTTCCACACATGCTCACTCCACTGCATCACAATGCATCAAAAGGTATATTAATATAGAGCCAGGGAGACAAGCACAGTTCATCTATGTATATTTTATAATTTATTCGGGGAATGTAAGACATAGTTAGCTAAGCTAGCGTTTATTGTTCATCCCTAATTACCCTTGAGAAAATAGTGGTACGCTGCCGTCATGAACCACTGCAATCCATTTGGTGTACAAATACCCACAATACCGTTTGGGAAGGAGTTCTAGGAATTTAACCCAGTGACTGAAGTTACAGTTACATATTTCCAAATCAGGATGATGAGCAGTTTGGAGGAAAACTTGCGGTTGGTGGTGTTCCTATTTATCTGCTGCTTTGTCCTTCGAGATGATAGTGATTGTGAGTTTGGACAAGGAACACTAGTGAATTTCTTCAGTGCATCTTGCAGACGTTACACACTGCTGCTACTGAATCTTATTTCTAGAGGCAATGGATGTTCATGTGTGTGATACCAATTACATGGGTTTCTTTGTCCAGAATGGTGCCGTGCTTCTTGAGTTGAGCTGCACTCAGGTGGGGAGTATTTCAGCATACTCCTAACTTGTACCTTATTAGTGGCAGACAGTGCTTGGGGAGTTACTCACTGTAAGCTCACAAGTAAGTGTTTGACCTGCTCTGGTAGCCTTGGCACTGAAATGGTTAGTCCAGAGGTAGTCAGGTGACTGAGAGTGAGTCAGGCCAAGTCTGGGAGCAATTGGATATTTAGGGGTCAGTGAGGTGATCGGGTCGGGTGTGGGAGGATATCTTGTGTTCAGTTAGTGGGGACTGGGATTAATTTGTCTGGTCAGGGATATAGCCAGTTGGTCACTGCATTAGTCAGGTAGTTGTGAACTAGTTAGTTTGGGGTAGAGGTTAGGGATATAGTCATGTTGGTTTAGGTCAGGGGTTAGTTAGGTGGTTAAGCAGGTAGTCAGAACTCAGTTCTGAAGAAGGGTCACTGGACCCTGAAGCATTGACTCTGCTTTCTCTTCACAGATGCTGAGTATCTTGGATAAGTAGATTAGATTAGATTACTTACAGTGTGGAAACAGGCCCTTCGGCCCAACAAGTACACACCGCCCCGGCAAAGCGCAACCCATCCATACCCCTACATTTACCCCTTACCTAACACTACGGGCAATTTAGCACGGCCAATTCACCTGACCTGCACATCTTTGGACTGTGGGAGGAAACCGGAGCACCCGGAGGAAACCCACGCCGGGTCTCTGGCGCTGTGAGGCAGCAGTGCTAACCACTGTGCCACCGTGCCACCCACTAAGCAATTTTCTTCAATGCAAGATAGGTAAGGCAGATTAACTTAGGGTACGATTGGGAACATGGAACTGGAATGTCATAGCTTTAACAGAAACGTAGCTCAGGGATGGACAACATGGCAGCTTAATGTTCTACAGTATAGATGCTCAAGGAAGAATAGAAAGGGAGGCAAGAGAGGAGGAGCAATGGCATTTTTGGTTAGAGAATGACATTACAACTATACTTAAGGAGGATATTCCTAGGAGATCGTCGAGTGAAATTATATAGACTGAGAAATAGGAAAGGGATGATCACCTTGTTGGGACTGCATCATAGGGTCCTCAATAGGCAATGGGAAATTGATAGGCAAATGTGTAAGAAGACCTCTGATATTTCAAAGAAAATTGGTATGAAGTAGTAGGGAATTTTAACTTACAAACTTAGACTAGGACTATCATACTGTTAAGTGCTTGGATGGAGAGGAACTTATTAAGTGTGTACAAGAAAACTTTCTTATTCAATATGTGCATGTATCTACTAAAAAAGGAGTAAAACTTGATCTTCTGTTGGGAAATAAGGCAGGACAAGTTACAGAGGTCTCAGTGAGAGAACACTTTGGGGCAACTGATCATAATTCTATTTGTTTCAAAGTAGTTATAGAAAGGGAGAGAATTGATCAAAAAGTTAAAGGCCTTATAAGGCCAAATTTGACAGTATTAGACAGGAAATTTCCAAGTTGATGGGGCCAGGTAAAGGGACAGTTAGTAAGTCGGAGGCCTTCAAATATAAGGTAATGAGAGTTCAGAGTCAGCATGTTCCTGTTAGTGCAAGGGGCAAGGCCGCTATGTCCAGGGAATGCTGGATGACTAGAGAAATTGAGGCTCTGGTCAAGAAAATTAAGGAGGCATATATCAGGTGGGGATTGAGTGAATCCCTAGAGGAGTATAAGGGCAGTAGGAGTATACTTAAGAGGGAAATCAGGAAGACAGAAAGGGGACATGAGATAGCTTTGGCAAATAGGGTTAAAGAGAATCAAGAGAGATTCTATAAATACATTAGAACAGAAGAGTAACTAGAGAGAGAATAGGGCCCCTTAAAAATCAACATGGCCGTCTACCTATGGAACCACAGGAGATGGGTGAGATATTAAACAAATATTTTGCACCAATATTTACTGTGGAGAAGGATATGAAAACTAGGGTACTTGGAGAAATAAATAGTGATGTCTTGAAAAGAATTCATATTACAGAAGAGGAGGTGCTAAAGGTCTTAAAACATATAAAGGTAGATAAATCCTCAGGACCTGATCAGATGTTTTGCAGAACTTTGTGCGAAGCTGAGAGAAGTGATTGCTGGGCTCCTTGCTGAGATACTTGTATCATCGATAGCCACAGGTGACGTGCCAGAAGACTTGAGATTGGCTAATGTGGTGCCACTATTTAAAAAAGGCTGTAAGGAAAAGACAGGGAACTATAGACTGGTGAGCTATATGTCAGTGGTGGGTGAGTTGTTGGAGGGGATTCTGAGGGACAGGATTTATATCTATTTAGAAAGGCAAGGACTGATTAGGGATAGTCAACATGACTTGGTGCATGGGAAATCATGTCTCACTAACTTATTTGGGTTTTTTGAAGAGTTGATAAAGAAGATTGATAAAAGCAGAGTGGTCAATGTTACCTATGTGGACTTCAGCAAACAACCTTAATCCAACAACCATCTGATGAAAGAGCAGCACTCTGAAAGCTAGTGCTTTCAAATAAACCTGATGGACTGTAACCTGGTGTTGTGTGATTTTTGACTTCAGCAAAGCATTTGACAAGGTTCCGCATTGTAGACTGTTTAGTAAGGAAGGTCACAAGGGATCCAGGGGGAGCTAGCCAATTGGATACAAAACTGGCTTGAAAATATGAGATAGAGGGTACTGGTAGAGGGTTGCTTTTCAGACTGGAGGCCTATGACCAGCAGTGTGCCACAAAGATCAGTGCTGGGTCCACTGCTTTTTGTCATTTATGTAAATGACTTGGATATGAATATAAGATGTATGGTTAGCAAGTTTGCAGAGGGCACAAAAATAGCTGGTGTAGTGGACAGCGAAGAAGATTACTAAAATTACAAGGGGACCCTAATCAGATGGGCAAATGGGTCAAGGAGTAGCAGATAGAGTTTAATGGAATAGATTTCTATTTTAGATTTTTAGTTTAATTTATATAAATGTGACGTGTTGCATTTTGTTAAGGCATTTACAGTTAATGTTAGTGTCTTGGGGAGTGGTCAATGACGGGGTAGTCAGATGGTTGAGGATATAATTGGACTTGGTATGTTGGGTGGTTTACTCTGGTCTGGAAAGTAGCTGGGTGATTGGGGCTGGTTGAATCCGGTCCAGTGGGTAGTCGGGTCTGGTCCGGGGTCATGCTGTGGATCAGGGGTAGGCATGTGGTTGGGGGCTAGGAATGTGAAAGGGGGTTGGTCAAGTCTTCAGGGGGTAGTTAGGCTGTTGGAGATAGTCATGTGATCAGGGGTTGGTTGGGTTTGGGGATCAGAAGGATAGTCAGGTCACTGGAGGGAGAGGGGGTAGTTGCTAGAGGGTGAATGGGGAGGGACCAATTCTGGTGTTCTGCTGAATTACCATGTATAATCACAGAGGTAGCTCAGGTATTAAACTGTATAACTTTTCCATGGTAAGTATGCAGCAAGTCCTATGGATCTGACCCAAGACTCTGCCCTGAGTTCAGGGTTGGAGGCATTTGTAGAAGGTTTTGAACAGCAAGGAATCAGCCCATCGGAAGGTTAGATTTCTTGGAAAATTTGTACATATGTCTTTTTATCATGAATTATGCAGGATCCTGACACTCATATCCATTCTATAGTCCCAACTCCAATGATCCAGAGACTGGAATATTTGAACCTATGTGGCTAACTGTGAAGATGATTGTATTTGTCAATGGTAGGGTATGGGAAAGTTCATAGATCGAGTATCATATGGCATTTTAAGCAGGGAAATGAGAGGTGGCTCATCTTAGCAAGAATGAAGAGCACACTCACAAAGAAAAATTTAAAAGAAGTAGAAGGCAAGAAATTTACCTATATGCCTTGTAGGATTGAGCAGAAATAACTAATGAAGCTACAAAATGCATCCAGGTTCATAAATTTATAAATATGGCTGTAATGTGGAAGGAATGTGGAATTAATTCTAAATGCTTACCAGTCATTGTTTGGGCTACAGCTAAGAGATGTGTTAAGCTTGGAAAGTTTTATTTTATGAAAGAAGTCATGACCATAGAAAAGAATGTTGTCTTGTAGTTGGGTTTGGCAGAGATACTGGATCAAATGGAGCTCGGTAGGTGGTTATATGTTAATTAAGAGATAATTGCATGAGAGTTGGCTGTAAATAAGAAATGAGTGAGTTTGAATTTTGTAATGTATGAGTTAGAATAAAAACTCTGACTAGAAAAGTATATGCCTTGCTTCTTTTAACCTCTTTACCCACTTTTCACCCTTTTAACCTCTGGTGAAGAGTCAAGTATGGTACCAAGGATAAGAAAGAACTGCAAAAGATAGAATAGGGAGGATGAAATCAAACTCACTTTCATTCTGAGAATCAGCCAGTATCAGATTGAAATAGTTTCCTCCAAATTCCAATAATGATTTTGCATTCATAAGACAATAAGAAATAGGCACAGGAGCAATTCAGCCCCTTGAGCCTGGTCTGCTATACATTAGGATCCCTGGTGTGGAGGTGCCGCTGTTGGACTGAGGTGGACAAAATCAGAAGTCACACATTACCAAGTTATAGTCTAACAAATTTATTTGAAATCACAAGCTTTTTGTCAGGTGAAGGGGCAGTGCTCTGAAAGCTTATGATTTTAGATAAACCTGTTGGACTATAACTTGGTGTCTTGTGACTTCTGACTTTATTCAATAGGATCATGACTGATCCATTTTCCAGTATTTTCCCCCTAACCCTTGATTCCCCGACTGATCAAGAATTCCTGCTGAGTATCAAGTTGAGCTTTCACCGGTTTCATATTGATTTAAATTTACTTTCTATTGACTTCAACGAGCAGTAAAATCTGACAACACATAGTTTGATGGGGTCTTAGTACAGATATCAATTGTTTCTGGGGTCTTGAGTCTGCACCACATCAGCAATGCACATATGGTGCAATTATGATATGGAAATAAGCTATTTGGTTGTAATCATTCATTCATTCCCTGATTCACAATGGTTAACAAGGGAAAGTGGCATAATACAGGCAATTTTTACTCAATTTAAAGGGCAGGCAACAATCATTGTCAAGGCTGCTCCCTAAGGAATGGAAGAAGGACCAGAGCAGGAGGCAGTGAGAAGGCTCACTGGGTGGACATGGCGGGAGATGGCACTGGAGATCTGACATACGACATTTCCCTTACTTTATTTGTCCTGGAATGTGTTCCGGCTTGCCTACAAATCGATTTACCAACAGACTCCAGAACAAACCCATTCGCAACCTAAGATGTCAGAACTTCCAGAGGAGGTGGTCAATGCAGTTTCAGTTACAATGTTTAAAAGACATTTAGATAAGTTGATGAATAAGAAACTCTTAGAGAAATATGGGTAAAGCGCAAGCAGGTGTCTCTAGTTTAGCTTGGGATTATGGTTGCCATAGACTTGTTGGAGCGACGAGTCTGTTTCCACCTATATGCCTTGTAGGATTGAGCAAAAATCCCCATCATCTAAAATACTGGAGCAAAACCCTGCACTTTTCAAAAACTTTTAAAAATAAAGGGGCAGCTGAGCTGAGCTCTGGAAAAAATACACCAACATAAAGATGGCTGCCTGGAACCATTGTTCAGTCTGGAATTCCAATCTTCTATTTGAACAGAACAATCAAGCAAACCTAACGCTCTAGACTGAAGCTACCTTTTATACCTCGAGCTACCCAACACAGACAATATGGAACCTATACAGATACCAGATATTCAACTTCAATCAGCATTCATTCACAGAGATATCGGGCATTCAACTTCAAACAAATCCATTTACACATGCTCTTAACAATCGGAAGCCAGCTGACTTCAAAGAGAGCACCAGTAACACAATGGCAAGCGCAGATTTGGTGTGAAGATAAGAGGCCCACAATTAGTGTAATTGCAGCCCTGATCTCACCGGAACAAGCTATCCCACAGCTATCTCCAGAAGAGAGATCCCAAAGAGCTATCTCCCCGAGAGCTACTCCCCCAGCAGCGAATTCCAGTGGCTATTTCCAAGAGCTATCTCCGGAAAGGGGATTCCGACAACAATGCCAAAACCTACAGACATAGTCCAGAGTGTGGTGCTGGAAAAGCGCAGCAGGTCAAGCAGCATCTGAGGAGCAGGATAATCAATGTTTCAAGCAAAAGCCCTTAATCAGGAATGCTTGATGAAGGGCTTTTGCCCAAAACCATACTTTCGACTCTGATCTCCAGCATCTGTAGTTCTCACTCTCTCATAGACCTATACCAAGCCAGTGGAACCAATGGCAACTGACCACAACCAACAGACCTAAGAACCGACAACCTCTAAAAACCACTGACCCACCAGCATCACAAGGCCTCAGACACATCCTGAGGTGAAAACTGGGCCCGCTATACCACCTGCACCCCAAGGTCTCTGTTCAGCAACACTCTCCAGGGCCTTACCATTAAGTGTATAAGTCCTGCTCTGATTTGCTTTTCCAAAATGCAGCAAATCGCATTTATCGAAATTAAACTCCCATCTGCCACTCCTGAGCCCATTGGCCCATCTGATCAAGATCCCACTGTACTCTGAGGTAACCTTCTTCGCTGTCCACTACACCTCCAATTTTGGTTTCATCTGCAAACTTTCTATCTACACCTCCTATGTTCACATCCAGGTCCTTTATATAAATGATGAAAAGCAGTGGACCCAGCACTGATCCCTGTGGCATGCCACTGGTCACAGGCCTCCAGGCTGAAAAGCAACCCTCTACCACCACCCTCCGTCTTCTACCTTCGAGCCAGTTCTGTATCCAAATGGCTAGTTCTCCCTGTATTCCATGAGATCTAATCTTGCTCACCAATCTCCCACAAGGAACCTTGTCGAAAGCCTTACTGAAGTCCATATAGATCACACTTACCGCTCTGCTCTCATCAATACTCTTTGTTACTTCTTCAAAAAACTCAATCAAGTTCATGAGGCATGATTTACCACGTAGAAAGCCATGCTGACTATCCTTAATCAGTCCTCACCTTTTCAAATACACATAAATCCTGTCCCTCAGGATTCCTTCCAACAACGTACCCTCCACCGACATCAGGCTCACTGGTCTATAGTTCCCTGTGTTTTCATTACTACCTTTCTTAAATAGTGGCACCTCCAGTCTTCCGGCACCTCACCTACGATTATTAATGATACAAATATCTCAGCGTGGGGCCCAGCAATCACTTCCCTAGCTCCCACACAGTTCTCAGGTACACCTGATCAAGTCCTGGGGATTTATCCACTTTTATGTGTTTCAAGACATCCAGCACCTCCTCCTCTGTAATATGGACACTTTACAAGATGTCACCATCTATTTCCATGCACTTCTGCATGATAAAAACTGATGCAAAATACTTGTTTAGTATCTCCCCCATGTCTTGCCGCTCCACACATGGGCTGCCTTGCTGATCTTTGAGGGGCCCTATTTTCTCCCTAGCTGCCATTTTGTCCTTAATATATATATAAAATCCCCTTGGATTCTCCTTAACCCTATTTGCCAAATCTCATGTCCCCTTTTATCCCTCCTGATTTCGCTCTTAAGTATACTCCTACTGCCTTTATACTCTTCTAAGGATTCATTCAATCTCTCCTGTCTACACCAGACATATGCTTCCTTTTTTTTTCTGAACTAAAACCTCAATTTCTCTAGTCATCCAGCTTTCCCTACACCTACCAGTCGTTCCTTTAACCCTAACAGGTATGTACTGTCTCTGGACTCTTGTGATCTCATTCCTGAAGGCTTCCCATTTTCCAGCTGTCCCTTTATTGCAAACATCTGCCCCCAATCAGCTTTTGAAAGTTCTTGCCTAATACCATCAAAATTGGCCTTTCTCCAATTTAGAACATCAACATTTAGATCTGGTCTATCCTTTTCCATCACTATTTAAAACTAATGGAATTATGGTCACTGACCCCAAAGTGCTGCCCCACGGACACTTCAGTCACTTGCACTGCCTTATTTTCCAAGGGTAGGTCAAGTTTTGTACTATCTCTAGTAGGTACATCCACATACTGAATCAGAAACCGTTTTTGTACAAACTTAAATTCCTCTCCATCTAAATGCTTAACACTATGGCAGTCCCAGTCTATGTTTGGAAAGTTAAAATCCCCTACTATAACCACCCTATTATTCTTACAGATAACTGAAATCTCCTTACAAATTTGTTCCTCAATTTCCTGCTGACTACCAGGGAGTCTATAATGCAATCCCAATATGGTGAACATCCCTTTCTTATTTCTCAGTTCCACACAAATAACTTCCCTGGATGTATTCCCCAGAATAACCTCCCTAAATACAGCAGTAATGCTATCCCTTATCAAAATCGCCACTCCTTCTCCTCTCTTGCACCCTTTCTGTTCTTTCTGTAGCATTTGTATCCTGGAACATTAAGCTGACAGTCTTGTCCACCCCTGAGCCACGTTTTATGTAATTGCTATGATATCCCAGTCCCATGTTCCTAAAAATACCCTGAGTTCACTTGCCTTCCCTGTTATGCCACTTGCATTGAAGCAAATGCAGCCTAATTTATCAGTCCTACCTTGCTCTCTGCTTTGTTCCTGCCTGCTGTTTGACCCCCTTTTCCTCCTGTACGAGTCTCAGATTGATCTCTCATGCAACGCCATATTAAAGAAAAATCTCTGTTTAGAAACAGTGCTTAAAGTGTTAGCGATGTAATCATCTTACAGCCACTACACATTTTAAAATTTCATGCTGTAGAAACAGTGTCTCCGATTTGTCAATCGCGTTACAGTGAATTTGCAATAACGACCTGTACCCTGATTGTACAGTCATAGAATTATGATGCAAGGGGAAGGATTAAGTATCTACCCCACCCAGCTCCCACTACTCACTCAAACATAAATCACACCCTTGGCTTGTTGGAATTGGTATGAACATAATTATGATTTAGGAAATATCAGAACATTGTGACAGTACAGTAGCATTTAAAATACAAACTCTGTATTCAATGATACTGATTTATTTTCCTAAATTTGTCCAAAGATAAAGAGGAATATCATTGTAAAATAAACAAACTTTTTTTTATTGATGTTACTGTTATTTTCATGCTTCTTTACTCTGAGATTACATGTCAAATTTTATGCATAATGCTTCTGTCACTTCACAAGAACAACTGGCAAAAAAACAGACATAACCTCAGGACATTTTATTCATGGCAGAACTAGATCTACATATAACATTGTACAGATATTAAAAAATTGATCTGGTGCAACTTAAAAAGATCAAATTTTAGAAAAAACAAATGATTCTTTGACAATACATTGTGCTTGTACCATCAACAACCTATTACATCAAAATATTTCGGGAGGTTGGTGAGAAGTACATTAATCAATAACCAGAACAGACTGCTTCTCAAAAATGATGTTACAATATTATCCTGACTACCTGGAGCCTGATCTTGTTTCCCAAGCAACACACAGTATCGCATGATCACTATCTGTCTATCACTGAAACAGACAGGACAGAGGAAGATAAAACTGACTGTACTATCCTCACTAAATCAGTGTCTTTTTCATCATAAATTTTATATTCACATCAGAAACAATCAGGTTTACTTTTTCTGTTAGATGACCAATAGTCAAGTATTTAAGTTAACTCTGTCAATAGTTTCTAAGAAAAATATCAGAAGGAATTGAAGTTCTGGTATATTGATATTGTGCCGACATATTTCGCTAGGAAAAGCCCCCCTCAATGCCAATGAAAAATTTCTAATCTTTTGGATATGTCCCACAGAAATGCTATGAAGATGTAAGGGTACTGTACCTTTATGAGAGTTGAAGGACTTAGCAAGCACACAGAGTGCTGGGGAATGTACAATGTAATCTTTGGTCCAGCAGCTAGCAGTACCTGGGTTGCTATGAGACAAAAAATAATTTCAAGTTCGGCCAATCAATTTAAATGATGTTCCAGGATACTAACCTCCAATCAAGTTTGAATTCAATATTTTGACAATATTAAAACCAATGAAACAATCCAATGTTTTGGGGTATAAGACCGGAGAAAATTGAACAGTTGGAGGAGAACTGCCAAAAGATCAACAGATGTAGGCTGCTTGTAAGAACTCTCTGAGAGGTACCTGGCTGGAGAAGGAGTTTGCACAGGTAAAAAAGATCAACACCGACCTGGAGAGCAAATCTACAGAGGAAGATACCAAGAGAAGATTCGACAGCTGGCTGGTTTGAAATTTGATTTTTTCTAAAAATCTTAATCGGGGGTTTTATTGGACCAGCATTGTAGAGAGGAAGGTAAAACATAGCTTTAGATAAATGAGATGTAAATGGTTTAGTTAATTATTCTCTGTTAGATTTTCAAAAAAAATTAAAGTTGTTAATTTTTACTTTAAATAATGACTTTTGGGATAATTCTTTGCCTCTCAAATTTTAACAGATTACAGCACGGGTTAAATCATTTCTGTGATGCAGGTTTAAATTAGTGGGTGGGGTGAAGGGTTTACCCCATGCTGTAACGTTCGCATCTAACTTTTATTTCCTAGAATCTAAATTATCACTGCACACTACTTTCTTAATGAACTTTTAAAGAAAGACGGACTGCTTAGTGACTGAAGAGCATGACAATTCATACTGAAGTGCAATATTACACAGTGAACATGTTATTGTATTATCTAGACATTTTGTTATTGTGAGGAAACTGAAGAACCTTCCAATGGCCAAGGCTGTGTGCCTTTAATAGTTGTAAAGGGTAAATAATTCTGGCATCACCTCAATATTGAGTAACAACATGGCATGGGGCAGCACAGTGGTTATCACTGCTGCCTCACAGACCAGGGACCAAGATTCAATTCCAGCCTTGACTGGCTGTTTGCACCATGTTCCAGTCTCCTCCTAGCATAAAAAGATGTGCAGGTTAAGTGGATTGACCTTGCTAAATTGTCCGTAGTGACCATAAATCTGTAGATTAGGTGGATTAGTCCTGTAAATGTGAGATTACAGGGATTGGATGGGATGCTCTTCAGAGGGTTGGTGTAGACTTGATGGGCTGAATGGCCTCTTTCTGCACTGGAAGGATTCTCTGATTCTGTGACAAGGCACCACAATATCACTGAAAAATATATTCACCTCTTTTGCCTAAAATCGAAATGTTTCTTGGCCTCTGTAACCATCACACCTAGAACTGGCTCAATTCTAAATGCACATTATATCCACTCATTCATCTTAATCAATGCTATATTGCAGACGAAAATAGAAATTGCTGGAAAAGCTCATCAGGGCTGGCAGCATCTGTGGCGAGAAATCAAGAGTTAATGTTTTGAGGCTTTCTCAGGTTCTTGGGACTTGTTAATTATAGCTAATTTGTGTCTTCTGGCAAATATGCTAAACCCCTGCATCGATTACTGGAAAAAGGAAGGCTGTAGAAATGGACCCAGGAATGTGAAGAGGTTTACCAGGAGGTAAAGAAAGCACGAAAAATGTCAGAAGTATTGACTCATTTTGACCTGAAGTTGCCACTGCAGTTGGCATGTCATGCCTTTGCCCTATGGGGATGGTGCTGTACTGTCACACATCTTGCCAATTGGAGAGGAAAGGTCTTTCACATTCGCATCAAGGTCACTAACAAAGATGGAGGGAAAGCATGGCCAAGTGGAAAAGGAAGGATTGAGCATTGTTTTTGGTGTTAAGAAGTTCACCTGTTTCCTGTACAGCAGGCACTTCATGTTGCTCAAAGACCTCAAGCCGCTAACCTTCAGTTTTGGGCTGTATTTGGGAATACCATCAATGGTATTCTGCATACCTGCAGAGATGGGTCCTGGTTCTGTCAGGCTATTTATACGAAATCAGGTACTGACAGTTAAAGAAGCAAGGTAATAGAGATGTTTTGGCAAGGTTACTACAACTAGGAAATAATGATGCTCCTGACTGGAACCTGAAAATCACGTACTTTTCCCAGGAAGATAAGGTACTGGTATCAATGCGTCACGGGCGGAATGCTACCTGGAATGACCAGGCTTGAACCTTAGTGGTGGAATTTTCCTGAGAGGAAGGACTTATCATAGAAACCACTCAGAATTATGCCCTTAACTGTCTGTTTCAGATGGGTGTTTAATGTCGGGAACAAGAATTATCATCCGTGCCCATTAAGAGGAAATGTGTTGAAACAAGAGCATCAAGGACACCCAGGCATTGTGCAAATGAAAGAAATAGCCACAAACTACTTTTGGTTACCGAATGGGAAAAATGGCCAGTTTGAGGTAAAAGCAGCATCTTGCAAATCCTGTGCATTATTAAGGAAGGCACCACCATCGTCACCCCTTCACAGATGGGAATGGCATTAATCATCATGGCAATGGAATCAGTGGAATTGATTTCACTGGACCAATGGAGAGGTGGATGTTACAGGTGGTCGTGGATGCCCACTCCAAGTGGCCTAAGTTGACGGTCATGAGATCGGTATCAGTGGAAACAATGATAGACCGACTGGATGAAATATTTGCCAGGTTCTGGAACCCAGAATGAGTTTTGAGCTCGACAGTTTGTGGTGCAAGAATTCAAGGAATACCTGGAAAATAGCAGAGTCAGACATGTGAGATTGGTTCCATATCACCCTGTGACTATTGGCCAGGTGGAGAGATTTGTTCAAACCTTGAAGCAGGTCTTAACAGCCTCACAATAGGAGTGTTCACTAAGACAGCTACTGAACAAGTTCTTTAGCACACACAGGAACACGCCACATGCAACGGCCCAGTGTTCAACCACCAGCTGAGAACCATATTTGACTTAATGCAGCCAAAAGAGCCTGGAAAGGCGGTAGTGCAAAATCAAGGGTAGGTGGCCTAGAAAGGCGGGATTCCAAAACCGAGATATCATGTTGGCCTGGAATTATATGTCTGAGAACAAATGGATGCCAGCGGTGGTAGGGGTTCAAACAGGACCATTGTCATATGTGGTACAGACTAGGGATGAACAGATCTGGAGGAGACACACGGACCAGCTGCTTGCTGTGCCTCAACAACAGGATGGATCGTACCTCAGAATACTGAGCCAGTCCAGATGGACCACTGATGTCGACTGAGTCATGTGTCTCTGAGCCAGAGTTAGCCACACACAGGGAGGAAACTATAGTAATATCAGGACAACAACAGCCAATCAGAGAGGAACTGTGGAGCAACAGGAGCTTCCAGAAGCCTGAGAGACTACAGGAGAAAAGATTCCAGAGACAGTCTACTAGAGGTTTTCATCCCCCTGAGAGATTGATCATATCAATGTAGACTACAGAAGGATTGTTAAGCTTTTTTTTTGTAAATATTCCTGACAATGTCCATGTGTTAGCTACAAAGCCTATATATATATATTCAACAAGTGGGTCAGGTGACCCAGAGGCAAGAACTGGGGAGGCCATCGAAACTGACTGTGGAGCTGAGAGATGCACAATAAAGTATTCCCTGTTCAAGTTTACCCTCCGTATACCTCATGTTCTATTTATCAAGCTAATAAACCACAAACATTATAGTTTATGTACCTTAAAATACATCTTGAGAATGACTGAATGAGACAAAGACTAAAGATCCTCAGAGAAAGACTTTGCCATTCACCACTTTTCACAACCCCCAAAAGAAAGCCATATGCATTTAGAGATCTTGGTAAAACCATACCACAGACATTTTGTGTAAAACACTGATGCAGGTGGTTGGGGTGGAAAAAGTGTGAATATAGTCAATCGGAATGGAATATAGTCAATCAGAATGAAGAGGTTGGGAGGAACAGATAGAAGTAAAGGGTTAACTACACATAGACTCTAAGAATAGTAGCTATACTTGTTCAGAAGGAGCTATGCCATTGCGATATCAGATCATGGAAAGGAGACCTGAATTTGTAGGGTTCCAGAGATATCCTCTCTTACCATCCTTGTACATGGTAATGTTGAATAAGAGATGTTAATGTTCACTCACCTGAGTGTACACTTGGATGGGCTACACCTCCCCCCCACCTACCATCCTACCCTTGGATGGCTGTTATGCTCTGGCCCTGATATTTATTGACTGTGCATGAATATGTTTTGCTGTTGAGTCCTCTTATGCAACTGTGAATGTAACAGTATTATCATTTTTTTCATAATTGACAGTTTCCCTCAAAATAACTTGTGTATGTTTTGATACTAAAATAGCAACATTTGATTCTTTTCATCAATCACTTTGTGTTTTTAATTGTTACAGATAATGACATTAGAGAATATTCGAAGAAAACATGCATTCTATCATTCTTTAAAGATTTCTGGTTGCTAAGTTACTATTGCTAGGCAAATAGGTTGTTAGCTGACTGTTTAAGCATCGTTTTCTCCAGCAGGCCTTTCCAGTTCCAGAAATTTCTAGAAATCCAATGATCACAGATTTCAACGACTCAAACAAAAATGAGTCCACCACAAAAAAAAGGTTTGGGAATTCATCTTGAACTGGTCTTTAAATTTTGAAATTTAAAAACTATGTTAATTTATATTGTAAATTATATAGCAATTATAGAATTTTTGATTTAGGTTCACACAAATAGCACATCACAGACACATTGCTGATCCCAGGGAAAGACTCCAGCATGTCATCGAATGATAAAACATCAGTCACCCTAAGCATCTAATGTGTGTCTCTGAGATGATTGAGTAAATTCATTGACAGAACCCTAACTGCAGTCATGGCTTTAACCTAACCCAGCTGGTGGGAATTAAGTGAGTTCGGTCAACGGCCATTTTATACCCAATATAATGCGCAAGTTTCAAAATAAGCTCTATTTAACAAGCTATATCATGAGTCATTCAGCTATCACGTGTTTCGCTTGAGTAAAAGAATATAAATTCCTATAGATTCTGAAGTAAGCAATGATTTTAGAATGAATAAGAATGATACAATCAATACATCAAAGTGTTAACTTTTATGTTAAGTATCAGTGATAGCAGAATTAAATAGATTAGTTAAAGTTTTATTGTTCTAAAATAGCAATTTCACTGTCATCACTATAGACACCACGCAACTTATGTTCCAGGATAGAAAGTGACTTGCTGAAAGAAAGACCTCTGCATTAAATTTTCAGCAATTTGAATGCAATTGTTGATGATAAAATCGAATTGATCTTTCTGTTGCTGTAGTGCCACCTGGCAGTTGTAAGGAAATAGCAGCCAGTTCTTGATTTTTATGTTTAAAGCCATTTGTAGAATTAGCAAATCATTACATTTGAGACTTGGATCAATATGATAAATATACAATGGTGTAATAATAAAAAAATGCAAATGACAAATGCAACCTCATAGAAAGGATGGTCGGAAAAAATTGAATTATGGTTAAAATGTTCCACAAATGTCTTTGATTCTGAAAGTTCTATTGTATTATCATCCAAGCTGATTTAATTACTAGAAAGTCAGATCCCAGATTGAAATCTGGATTGATAGACCATAATTTGCCTTTTATTTTCATTTACAAGGCAGTGTTTCATGGAAACACGAGCATGCAATGTCTTAAATTGGTTTCACAAATAAAATTGAAGTTTATGATGTAAAAGAAGATAAAAGAGAAGAAACCAAATTATTGAGAAAAAAAAATTAGAGTACTTCAAAACATATAGTTAAAAATATAATCCTCTCTATCCGAGCACCATCACTTTACACAATTCAAACACGTAGAGAGACTGGTTCTTTATCACATCTATAGATTTAACATAACTGCTTCTTTCAATTCCTGGTCTTAAGAGTTTTGTAGCCTTTTATTTGATCAATTTCAAAATTGAGATTAAACTTTCTTAGCTTCAAATAATCCATTCAGGATTCTATCTGAATACTTCTGGTCTGGACATTCAACTAAAACCTTTACATTGATGTAAATTATTCACTAACTTTTCTGAACTAGCTCTTCTCTTCAGCAGAAACTTTCAGACTTCTAACTTACATCAGGAATTCTACAAACTAAGAAATTGAAGTTTCCAAACAAAGGGTTTTTATCTAGACTAAAAATAATTCCTGGTACATCTAAACGAAAAATAATTCCTGGTACTTCTAATGCTCCCCAATATTTGCACTGTTTGCTTTAATGCTGTCACGATGCAAACAAATCCTCATATCAACCTCATATTGTTTTGAAACAATCATGGCTACATAAATACTGGCTAAGTAATCACGAATGTAGGAGTTAATGGCAATAGCTTAAAAGGAGGCAAATGCTGGGCAAAATGTTTGCGGAACTGCCAAAGATGTCATGGAACCAGGAGAACATTACAGCATCATATTTCATGTAAATATGATAATGGACTCTAATGAATGCAGTCAAAAATGAGATGGTTCTGGAATGGGAGGAGTATTGAAGTGCAGCAGGCATTCCTTTTTGATGTGTTGTGTCACTCAGCTGACACAGCTCCTTCACCAAATTGGTGCACATACTGCAACCATGGCAATAGTGAAGCAAAAGGTAGTGTTCTAAAGATGCTGTTCCACTATGTGGAGTGGTCTGTGTGGGCCCTTCTTTATAGTCAGGAGAGAGTGTGCTGCACAGTCCTAGCATGCTGTGAAATGCACAATTTGAGCAGGTAACACACAGATGTGACAGATGCTAAGGAACTAAGGGTACAGGAGTAGTCATTTGAGGAGCATGAGAACACTGAGCTGAAGGAAGCTCATCTTGTGAATGGCAGAGCTCAGTTGCATCAGGTGCTACACAGCAGACAGGATATGATTGACACCTGATTCCAGTAGGTTCTAGCTGGATGCAGAAGAACATTGTGGACTGTCAAGATCAAGATACCATCTGGTTTGCATTGTTGGTGTGAACTGCATCTTTCTTAATTTGTTTTATGACCCCATTTGTTGACTGTCAATAACAGCTCATGTTTGCTCTAAATGCTTGTCATATGTCATGTTCCCCACTGGTCAATGACAAGATAGGAGCAACAAGGCATTAGGGAAAGCGTAGTGGGCATACTGATAGGTAATGTGTACAGCCTGTTGGGTAAAGACTAACTAGGATGAGGAAACAAATGTCAGCCATACCAGTTGTGTGCAGTGGGCAGCATCACTTCATGGCTGTTATCCCATTACGCCACCAGAGGGGCATCACCAGATTTCTCACACCAGATTGCACAGTAGCCTCTTAAAGATGGTGAGGTCATGAGGGATGCTGGTCTCCCAGTGGATATCTGGTGAATGATAAATTGTTCTGCAAATGTGGTAAAGTGGAGCTATAATTGGACATGAGAGACACTATGGGATGGAGTGCATAATTATTGAGAAGCATTTGGTAAGGTACAATGAGAAAATCCCACCAAAAACCTGGTGCCATTTGCACTTAGCCAAAAATGATAAGATTCAGATAAAAGTCACCTCAATCACTGAATATTTTTCTGACATGGACAGTTTTTTTTAAAAAATAACTGACAGATCATTCAATCCTCATCTCTTCATCTTGCAGTAAAACACCACCTATACCAATGTCACTGGTATCAACGGCCAGTTTGAAAGACTTCTCATAACTTGGTGCAGCTAAAAGCAGTGGCATTTTCAGCACAGCTTTCAAGTTGTCAAAAACACTCTGACACTTTTGCATCCAATCAATTTTTTGCATTTCTTCAACAACTTTATTCAAGGTGCAATAATAGTGCTGAAGTTTGGGACAAACTTGAGATAAAATCTAACCATGCCAACATAATACAAAATGACATGCTTTTTCCTAGACACTGGGAAATTTAAAACAGCCCATACTTACACTTCTGTATATGCTACTTGGCCTTGACCCACAGTGCAAGCCAAATATGTCACTTTTGCTTTGGCAATTTCACTCAGCCAGGTTTATAATCAAATTGACTTTATGTAGCTAATCAAACTGCTCAGTCAAGTGTTGAAAGCCTTCTTCCAAGGTTTGTCTCGAAGCAACCAAGTTGTCAATGTAGACAACACAGTAACATTGTCCAAATGGCATGACTTTGTATTGATAACGGCCATCAAGTGTTACAAAAGCTGATATTTATTTGGCTCTATAAGTCAATGGAACTTGCCAATATCCCTTTAGAGAGTCACATTTTGTGATACATTGTTCTTGTCTAATTCATTCAATATAATCATTCAATCATGGAATAAGATTTTGTTGACACACTGACCTTATGATAATCAATGCAGAATTTTGTGACATTTCTTGCTTCTGCACCATTACAATAGGTGAGCCCCAGCTACTATGAACCTGTTCAATAATATTGTCCACTATGCACTTATTTTTTTTCACTTACTTGATCTAGTTTCACAGGATTGAGTCTGTAAGGATATTGTTTTATATGTGACACATTCCCTACATTATCATCATAAACAGTCAAAATCAATTTTCAAGCTGTATTCCCAGAAATTGATTTATAATTCTGTAATAGCCACCATAAGTCAATTTTATACTTTTCTAGATGATAAATCATGATGCTATCTAACTTTTTAAGCACTTCTATATTATCCAAAATGATTACTGAAAGATCAACTTTAGAATTTTCAATTTCTGAGTCACCTTTAAATTGTTCCAGTACTCCTATTTCCTTACTTCTTGCCTGACTATCATCTCTGTTAGATTACTACTTTAACATGTTAACATGACACACTGACTGATTCTTTTATTTCTCTGCAGTACTTGCTACATACATAATTCACAGCAGTGAGTTTAGTTTTGATTTGATAAAGCCAGTGGATCTTTCTTTCAATGTCTCCCCATCTCCTTAACTCCATCAAAAACATTTCAAACTTTGGCTTTTTCATCTGTTCCAAATTTTATTGTTTTTGAGCACCCTTCAAATCCTATTTAGCCAACTCTGTGTTTTGGTCAGTTTCTCTCTGAAGTTCAAACATAGGCTGAAATCATAACCTCTGAACTTTGGTTTATTGATGTTTCTCATTCTGCGTTAGAAAGCAATCGGACGAAAGGAAATGGGACACCAAAATGACTTTCTGTTATTCTGAATGCTGGAATTCAATCATCGTCAAAAGGAATCAGAATTACAAGACTTCAAACCTAATAGCAAAACTAAGGATTGTGAAGCTGACTGTTCAACTACCAGTGTTAACACTGCCTCCAATGTTCCACTACCCACTTTTCACAAATAAGTCGCAGACTGATCTGTGTTTCTGTTTTTTCTTTAATGTCTAGTTTTTTTCTGGACTCACCTCACATTTCCAATCCATGTGTATGTGTGTTGCAGTACTAATTCTTCTTTTGTTTAGTAAACTCACTCTCTGAGTTAACTCAAGAATGCCTAGTTAAATTGGCATTTAGAACATAGAACATTACAGCGCAGTACAGGCCCTTCGGCCCTCGATGTTGCACCGCCCTGTCATACTAATCTGAAGCCCACTCCACCTACACTATTCCATGTACGACTTGAATGCACTTAAACTTGGCGAATCTACTACCGTTGCAGGCAAAACATTCCATACCCTTATTACTCTCTGAGTAAAGAAACTACCTCTGACATCCGTCTTATACCTATCTCCCCTCACTTTAAAGTTGTGTCCTATTTAAAAGCATAAATTTATTTTGGTCTTGGAGAAAAGTATTCACAAGGAAAATGATCCTTATTTAGTCTTATTCGAACTGAGAGATAGGTGAATAAGAAGGGGATCCATGTCATCCTTCCTAAACTAGGAGTTTAACAATTTGTGGTATCCATCTGGAACCGTAACAAATTGGCAAATGGTTCATGTGTTTTTGAATAATAAGATGAATTCATGGCAATGAATCTACCTGAAGTATCTGAAATTATTCCAGTGGACATGACATGGATTCCTTTCCATTGTGATTGATGGTTCCCTTAACCATGACCGTTTTGTTTCCCACAGTCCCATTCTCATTGCTTGCTTTCCCTTTGTAAATCTTGACAGCATTCTCTTGGTCTTCCCCTTCTGCACCACTATATCCGACATTTAAATAATCATCCTTCACTAACTACAATGCAATGTCACTCTCAACCCTATATTTCCCTCACCCACACTTTCAGCAAGCTAAAGAGAACCATTCCTTCCACTTGAT
This sequence comes from Chiloscyllium plagiosum, assembly GCF_004010195.1. Classification (NCBI taxonomy): domain Eukaryota; kingdom Metazoa; phylum Chordata; class Chondrichthyes; order Orectolobiformes; family Hemiscylliidae; genus Chiloscyllium; species Chiloscyllium plagiosum. The sequence continues at coordinate 58,125,818 of NC_057715.1, forward strand.
TCATTCTTCTGTCATACTCATCCCTTTGCCCTAACACTTTCACAAATAAGCACATCATGTGACGCCTGCTCGTTCAGCTTTCCCCTTTCTAATAACTAGATGAAACAGCAAATTTACTTGGATATCTACCAAATTAGTAAATCAAAATCTTTGCTTGCTATGTGGTTTCCTTAATGTTGGGAAGGCCCAATGATGACTGATAGATTGTTTTGCTGAGCACTTACATTTAGTATCCCTGATATTCAAACACTGCTCTCTGCCTCCAACGTTGTTCCAATGAATTTCAAAGCAAATCCTAACATTGAGATTAATTTTGCTGGTACAACTAGATAAAAATATTGATAGAGAATCATCAACACTGTTTCATTCTCCCCTGATTCTTATGTTCATTGAAATCAAAAGAAATTGAAATGAAAGAAGCAAGATAGACTACAAACTTGCTATCACCTGTTTTCACTTTCGCAAGCAAAGACAAAACACACACAATTGAGTTTACACTCTTTAGACTTAGTCCATGGCTCAATTTTCCTTTGTGTATGTGCTGGTCAGACAAGGAAGCTTTTCCATAATTATAGTACTTGAGATGGGAATCCCTGATTGATACATGGCTATAGGGTCACACCGCAATGGTCTACTCACTTTATTCTACCACATTGTCAGCCATGGGAACTTTCTTCTCTATGCCAGACCTTCAAAGCTTCCCTCCTTCAATCCTCCTGTAACTATTTATTCAGTCTCTGGACTTATGTTTGTTTCTATACTTGTCATATGATCACAATCTTCTATTTTGAATTATCATTATTTTTAATCATGTGATCATTCTTGCTCACTATCTCAGTTTATTCCTTCCCCTGCCCAGTACCTCCTTAACATATATTTGTATCTAACATCTTTCATTTATGATAAAAGGGCATATTGAAACATTAACATTGTTTTTTTCTCTCTCCACAGATATTGTCTGACCTGCTCAGTGCTTCCAGCATCTTCTGTTTATATTACAAACACATTTTGTCCTAGCACAATAAAGTTGGTCTATCTCATTGATAAACAATTATTGAATATTTCTGCCATTTCACAGTGACCATCAAAGAATTTGCATTGACCAATCGTGGTCTTATATAACTATTTTGTTCAATGTACCTTGATAACCTAATTTCATAATTCCTCTTTGCCTTTCTAATTGTTTCTTTTATTGACTTCTTTTGCAGTGCTGTTTCTCTTGATCTGTTTCTATTTTTATTTGTTACTTTCTCCCTGCCGCCCATGTACTTAAAATTTATTCTATTCCTTACTCATAATTTTTCCCTTGCATCTTTATTCTTCTAAAAAGACTCATTTATGGTTCTTTTTTTCTTGCATTTTAAAGGAATATATTTTTCTTGAGCTCTGCTGAACACCATTTTAAATGTTTCTGATCACTGTTAAGCACCATTGTCTGCCAGCTTGTACATTTTATTTTCTCAATTTCTAGCCTCAACCCCACAAAGTCGATTTTTCTTCAATTTGTCATATATAGATACTTTTCTATTTTTGTCTAAAAATGTATATTATGGTCACTATTGCCTAAATATTTCCTTTTTTCTAAATAAAATTAAATTTGTGCATAATTTTAAGTGTTAAACCTGGTACTAAATTAAGTTTTATTATAAAGACAATAAAAAAGATTAAGTAGAATCTGAATCTTTGCTCCGAGCAAACTCAACCTATGAAAAAGGCAGAGACAAGACAATAAAATGAATTCACATTGGGATTAGATTAGATTCCCTACAGTGTGGAAACAGGCCCTTCAGCCCCACAAGTCCACACCGACCCTCCGAAGAGTAACCCACCCAGACCCATATGCCTACTCTATATTTACCCCTGACTAATAGACCTAACACTAGGGGCAATTTAGCATGGCCAATTCACCTGACCGGCACAGCTTTGGATTGTGGAAGAAACCAGAGCACCCGGAGGAAACCCACGCAGATACGGGAGAATGTGCAAACTCCACACAGACAGTGGCCCGAGGCAGGAATCGAACCCAGGTCCCTGACGCTATGAGACTGCAATGCTAACCACTGAGCCACCATGCCACCCTAAAATTTAATTCTCTTCTGATTAAGTTTATTAGATTCCCTACAGTCGGCCCAATCAGTCCAAACCGACTCTCCGAAGAGTAACCCACCCAGACCCATTTCCCTCTGACTAATGCACCTAGCACTATGGGCAACTTAGCATGGCCAATTCACCTGGCCTGGAGGAGGAAACCCACGCAGCCATAGGGAGAATGTGCAAACTCCACAGAGACTGTCACCTGAGGCTAGATTCAAACCTGGGACCCTGGTGCTGTGAGGCAGCAGTGCTAACCACCGAGCCACCGTGTCGCCCTAAATCAAATTTCAACATCTGCCACAGGGGGACTTAAACCCACAACCCAGCAAATAACCTAATGTTCTGTACTACAAGTCTAGTGACTTACCACTACGCCACTGCCTTAATTGTATGTATAATTTTCATGTAGTATATTACCTTCATGTTTAAGTGGATTTGAAAATTGTGTTAGATGTCTAAGTAGAATTCTTACAGTACATATCTGGCTACATTGATGTACACAACCACCATTATTTCTAGTTGGAATCATTAATATATCAGTTATATCGAGATAAATTGACTATTTCAATTATCCTACACTGTATAATATTGTACCCATTACTGTAATGTAAACTAAGATTTATTCTTATAATAAAATACTATTAAGCAATTGTTAATCAGCTAAAGACTCACATTTAATGCTTCGAAGACCCACAGACAAATAAAAATAATCTAGAATGCTTAAGTCTGGATTTTATTTACTGATAATGGTGAATAATGATAATGATACACTTTTGTAGCTATATTTAATCCTGCTGTAACTTTGCTCATCTGAAAACTCCTGAAGTGGAAGAAATTCCAGTTTAGGACCAAGCCTACAGCTAGTACTAAATCCCTATAATGATTTAAAACCTCTAATTAGGATTTAGTGTAACAGTTTATTTAACTGAATAAATTTACCTTTCAAGGGTGGAAGGGATGGGGAATAGAGAAAAGGCAGTAGAACCATTAACACTTTTACCGTTCATATTTCCTTTGGTTCATTCCCCATTACTGGATCCAACAACAGATTTTCTATATGTAGGCTCCATATATCCTCAAATATATGTATGAAGAAGGAGTCTAGTATATAATGTAGGTAACCCATTCCATTATCCTCCCTCTTCTCAACAATAAGTTTTAGTACAATTAAACTTCCTTCAGATTATACTTCTATCTTTGTAACTCATTTCAATAATTTGTTTGTAGAGTTCTTCCTCTTTTTTTTCCTTCCATCAGGTGGTCTCTAGACATTGGTGAATTAGATCATTTATTACATCTAAGTAGATTCCATTTTGATCTTTCTAATGGCTGCATTTTTTAATGATTACTATATCATCGCTAGTGAGTATAATAACTCCACATTCTTATTCTCCTCTCTATCTTTTCTAAATATATTGCTGCTTTGCATTGTTTAAATCCCAGTTTGTTTTCTGTAACCAGTAATTCCTAAAACATTCAGTACCTTACCATATATCATTCTCTCCAGTGCCCATGCATTTTTTTCCAGAAAATGTGTGCTATGCTGTACAAACAGTTTGTCAAATTTTAATAGCAGATGTTCTCACTTTATTTATAGCAATCTTTTCATTCTTTTGCTCTGTAACTATTTATTCCCTGGTCATTTGTGTCCTTCCTTAGTTTACACTGTCCTACACTCTCCTTTTCTATTTCAGTTACATTTTAGTTTGTCTTATTTCTTATCGATCCCTACTCCTACCCTACTGTTCCAAAGCTAAGGGTAGTTTCCTGTCTTTCCAATAGATCACTGGACCCACTCATGTTCTGGTGGAACTTAGTCCATTATTCCAGTTCTCCCTAACCCAACACTAGTGCTGATATCCCATATATCAGATTCCTCTTTTTCCACATTTCTATTTTCCAAAGATTATCATCTTGCACAAATTGGCAGTCAGCTCCTTTTTTTAATGGAATCGTGGAATAAAATCATAGAATTTCTACAGTGTGGAAGAAGGCCATTTAGCCTATTGAGTCCACACTGACCCTCTGAACAGTATCCCACTCAGACCCATCCCATATCCTCTCCCTGTAATCTTGCATTTCCTATGGCTAATCATCCTAGCCACTTTATAAAAGGAGAGAGCTCCGCATTTCTGATAAGAGATTGCAATCCAAGCTCTTTCTGAAATACAGAGATGTACATCCCCTCTGACAATTCTTTCATAGCGCTGAATTATTAGGGAAGGCTACCCACTCTTTTCAAGGATCAACCATCAAATGCCAAAATCTAAAGGTTCAGAGTCACAGGCAGCTACTTTGACAGCTGTGCTCAAGTAGTTCAAGACATCTCTGCAGGTGTTCCTCAGGTTAGTGTCCTTGTCCTAATCATCTTCAACCACCTCATCAATGACCTGCTCGCCATCGTAAAGTCAGAAGTACAGATGTTCCTTGATGATTGCACTATATTCAGCAACATTTGTGACTGCTCAGATAATTCAGCAGTCCACATTCAAAGCAACAAGATCCAAAAATATCCAGATTTGAGTTAAAAAGTGGCAACTAACAATTGTACCAAACAAATGCCAGGCAATAGCTATCTTCAATAAGAAAGAATCGAACCATCATCAATTGACGTTCAATAGTGTTACCAAGACTGAATCCCCCAGTATCAATACTTGGGAATTGGGTGTTACCATTGACCAGACACTGAACTGGTCTAGAAATATAAATACAGCATCTATAAGAGCAAGTCAGAGGCTAAGAATACCATAGTGAGTAACTCACCTCCTGAGTCCGCAAAGCCTGACCACCATCTGCAAAGCACAAGTCAGGAATGTGATGGAATGCTCCATACCTGCCCAGATGAGTCCAACTCCAACAGCACTCAAAACATTTGAGACCTTCCAAGAGAAGGCAGCCCATCAATTGACACCACATCTCCAAATACCAACTCCCTCCTCCACCAATGCTCAGTAGGATCAGTGTGTATCATCTACAAGATGTGTTGCAGAAATTGTCCAATGCACCTTAGACAACATTAAGGAGTTTGGGTCTTGGGGTGTGAGTTGGGAAGCAAAAGTAGGTGGAGTCTGGAGCAGGGCTGGGGTGGTCGAGGATCTGCTGAAGTCAGGGATGAGGTGAATGGATCCAGAATAGGGTCAGGGGTTTCAGGTCTACCAGTGGTGGAAGGAGATTGGGTTCAGAGTTGGGAAAAGGGGTTTTGAATCTACAGTGGGGCAATATATGGTCAGGTCCAGAGCAAAGGGTGGGGGGTTCAGTCCAGTGGTTGAGGATTAGGAATGAATGAGGTAAGGAAAATGTCAATTGAACAGTTACTAAGAAGTTTATGCATTTAACAGTCTGACTTTTCCTGAGTAACTATTTACCTCATGTCATTGGAACCATCCAAACACCCCCGTTTAGGAGGGTTCCAGGTGCACAGGAATTTCCCAGGCAATTCCTTTGGAGTCTGCTGTGATAGGTCTCAATGCCCAACTCCTATCTAGGCTGAAATAAAAACTGCTCAGCCATCAGAAAATTCAAGCCATAAATCATCTGATCTGTAAAGCATGATCTGACTTAATATGTCTGCAAAATAAATTCCCACAAGAATGTCACCCTGTCAAAGCCAAGCCTTACAGAAATGTGCATGGCAACAAACTAAGATTTCATAACCTCAGTCTGAGCTTTCCCTGTTGGACTCTGTCATTAGATAGCTTCTGTCTGCACTGCATAGGATGCTAAGGTACTTGGCAGACACTGTATCATGTTGGAAAATGGTTTGGAATGACAGTGACCATGAAAGGGATATCTACTTAACAGTCTGGTGTATTCTTAATCTTAGACTTATTTTTCCTAGTCCCCTTAGTGTCAATTCAGTTGAAAGTCACACAACTCCAGGTTATAGTCCAACAGGCTTATTTGAAATTGCAATAGTGTTGTTCTCCCCTCGATCTCTAACTGAGACTTTTCTTATTGAGTGTCTGTTTTTGTTAAGGTTATATCATTGATCACATCCCTGACTGATTTACATTAATCTCTTACTCCAGAAAATGCCAGTGTTCTGGAGTTGGCCACCAGCTGAAAAAAGTTGATTTCAAACACTTTGCAAAGCCCTGTGCTAAGCTGGATTACAATTCCTCCACATTCCTTGACAGTGACTTTTTAACAGGCCTGCAACTGCATCAAGCATAAGTATGAATCTTTCTCAGCATGCTGCCCTAACAAAGTCCTCATTTGAATACTCTGTACTAGTGTACATGTGCCTTCTATGGAGCTAGCACAACATTATCCTCTCCCCTGGTTGCAGATCAAACATGCCCAGTGACTGACCCTTCAGTATATATTTGCGAGTTTCAGAGCTGGTGGCTAGTTATATGAGATCATGTGACATTGTTTTATCTTCATTCAGTTCCTATTTAACTTGGACTTCATATTCTCATATAAATGACTAAATGCAGATAGAGTTGATGCAATCCATAGCTTGTAAATTGAAAGGAACTGTGGAATGAGGGGTAAGTAAAATTTGAAATGTTCCCTAAGTAAGAATATACCATCATCTTCAATGGTATGAGTGTCATCAATGCCCATGGCCTCAAGTATAGTCACTCCAATGGTCAAAACCACTACATCCATGAGGGTGAGGACCTATGGCTGCATCTGGCCCCAGCCAGTTGGGTGGTGCTATCTTCAGATATAGCTGTCCTACAATATAGAGGAAAGCATGAATCAAAATAATGGGTTTGGGTTAAATATGCATTGTGAACCCCTCACCCCATCCTGCCAATTCCAATTCTTCCCCCTACATTTGTTACAGACAATGAAGATTTCATTTCCATTTGTTGGCTGATATAATTTGTGTTTCAAATTTAAAAATGGCAATGCCAAAGCAGCTCATCCTTTCAAAAAAATTTTGTGCAATCGTGAAGACAATTATTACCATTTACCATAATATTTATGCCAGCAGGAAAATCCTCTTCTCTAAACTGTTGAGATGTTAATTTTCTTGATTATATCTGAAGTCTATTTTCAAGATGTAAACACCTGTGATAGTATAATATTACCGTGGAAAGAAAAGAATGGAAAGTCAGTGAAACCTTCCACAAATGCTTCCAGAATTGGCATTTTTAAAGATAAATCAATTAGTTATCCTATCAACTTTGGACTAAATGTCCAAACCTGAAAAATATCAAGGTTGTATGACTTACTAATATGTCTGTCATTGATGGATGATGTTTAATTAACCTCAGCTAGGCAGGTACAAGTGGAAGTTTCACTTCTAACATGATGGAAAAGGGAGAAATATATCTATTATCATTGTCATTACATCTCAGAATGGTGATAATTGAGAGAAAGTAACTCCAAAATATTCCTCCAATTGTTGAAGAATATTGTTCTGATGAAGGGAGGTTCCAGGAATAATTTAATGTATCATCAAACCACAGAAATGGCATTTTATTACAATTTTAATTTTAAAAGTTGCCTGAATGTCTCCACGGTGAAAACAGTCACATTGAAGAAGAAATTTACGGTTACAATTTATGAAATTTCACTCTGAATGGGGAGCTGTGATCTTAGAAGAAATGATAGGTCAATATGTTTCAGGCAAAATACTCTATTATCAAGTAGAAGAATGACTGAGCCAAGTGAAAGAGCTAGTTATATAGTGAAGGACAGGAAGGGGTCTAACTACTGATTGGTCAGGCAATTTGTGGTTGTAATAGGTCAGTGCAAATTAACATTTTTGCTGCCCACCCAAAACAAAAAAAATTACGGTGATTATGAATATGAACTTGTCTTCATGAGGAGACAGGGCATGGCATTCATTAGGCTCAAGGAGCATCAAACCTCCTTCAAACAAAATGGGACAAATCAGCAATTGACAAACATACTAAACAATTCTGCAATTCAATTTAAATAGGTGCAAAAGCTTAAAAAGCCCAACTTGCAATTCCAAAATTGACAGTAATGCCTTGCAATCTTTGAATGAAATGAAATAAATCTGAGGTACTCTGACAAGACACAGATCCTCTCAATACACTGAAATAAAAACAGGAAGTGCTACAGAAAGTCAGCAGGTCAGTAAAGAGAAAAACTTTTCCACGTTAATATTTCAAGTCTGAGATGACTCTTCTTCAGAACTGAGTGAGTAAATGAATGAGAAATTAGATCAGTGGGTTAATGAGTGAATGATAGTTAGCTCAGGGGAGTAACTGGGTCTGCTCAGGGAGGAGAGGATAGTTTGGTTGGGTTAGGTCAGGTTGCAGAAGTGGCAGTAGGATAGGGCTGTGTTGGTGGGGAGTTAGTTGGGTTGGGTTAGATCACATTAGATCAGGAAGAAGAAGGCAGGTGGGGAGCATCGTTAGCTTAGGAGGGGATGTGGTCACATCAGGTTGGATTGTTGAGTTGGGGTGGGGTGAGGTGATGATTGGGGAAGCTAGTGTCAGTTAGCGGGGTGCTTAATTTACCTATCAAGTCCAAGTCTTTGAGCCTGAGCTCATACATTCCACAGTGTTCAGCCACTGCAAATCAGTCCATTTGAAGTTTAAACTTCCTTGGCCAATTCAATACATTTGTGTGAACTTTGATGTCTGCAGGGTCCCAATACCCCTCATAGACTTAAGTCTAGGTTTCACCATTTCAATCATTAAAGATTAAGACCATCATATTATATTGTCTCATTGGATGCTCTTAATTACAAGAGTATTTCGAAAATCCTGCCAGGTAAAATATGCAGAGACCTGTAATTCTGATTGTCAGCATTAAGAAGGAAGTTGACAAACTGGAAAAATACATGAAATAATAAGAAAATTGAGGAATAAACATCAAATTATATCTCTATACCATCAAATGCCAAATGCTTCACAACTGACTCAGAAATATTGAAGTGTAGTTGCTGATGTGATGGAGGAGAGATGGCATCCAATTTATACACAGCAGAGATACCATAAACAGCAATGTGATAATCTATTTACTTAGCAAAGAACATTAAAGGATAAATATTGGCTGTAAAAACACTTCACCACTCGTCTTGAGACATTTTGTATCTAACCCAGAGTGTAGAAGGGATGGCAGCTAAACAAAAAGATGTCAGTTTTGACAGATCAGTGCTTAGTGCTGCATTGGAATATCAGCATAGATTTAGTTTGTATATTCCCAGAATGATATTCAAAATCAGGGGCAGGCCATATAAAGTAGATAGGGAGGAACTTGCCAAAAGATCAAGAGCCAGAGGACACAGATTAAAGCCATTTGCAAAAGAAACAAATTAGGGTAAGAAAAATTATTTTCACACAGCAAGTAGTTTGGTGAAGAGTGCACTGCTTGGAAGTATGATGGAGGCAGGTTCATTTAATGCATTCAAGGCATTAAACAATTATTTGGCTAATAATTTACAAGGCAAGGTGGAAAAAGCAGAAGATTGGCAGTAGGTAATGAAACTAATTTGATGAGTCAGCACAGACGTGATTGGTTGAATTATGTTGTTCCATATCACAACACTTCTGTGAAGACCACACTTTCTGACTCAGAAGTGATACTTCTAGCAACTGATGACCACTTAGTTTCTCTCTGAGTGGTCATCCCTGAACTTCTGCCTCAGTCAAGGTATGACATCCAGAGAATCCCAGGGGAAACTAGTGATGAATGACACTAACTTTATGCATCTGCACATGGTCCAGTGATTGATGTTCAAATCTCCATGGGTCAGACTGAACTCATTTTGTTAAATGGAGATTAGGGAGGTGATGATCCTGGTAATGTACCTGTAATTGCAGTCTTCATCATAACTGCTGTATTGCTTTCCAAGTAAAGGCTAACTTCCTCAATGTCAAGCAGAATAGCAGTCTGTTCCTGGACTGTGAAAAAAATGAAGTAATACATTTATATTGTGACTTTCATGATCTCAGGACATCCTGAAGTATTGTACAGTACAGGTCACATTTTGAGTTGTGCACTAGCCACTAGCACAGCATGGCATTTTTTTTGACATTCCTCTTCAATGCAGATCACTACAAATCAGCAGTACACCTATGCTTTCACAACCTACACTTGCTACCAACAAGGCTGTGCAATGAACTGCAAAAGCAAGGGAAAATTGAAAAATGCAAAGTTCTGACCATCTTCATATTCAGTTTCATAACTTCAAGGTTGATAATTCAGTTGTCATTTCAAATAAATAATTCCCACTGAAAGTGTCTACACTCCAATTTTTATGCTATTAAAGTCAAAACCTTTAATGGCTGCAGCATTCTTCTGATCAAGCATGATACATATTTTTTGTAGTGTTACAACACAAATGGTGAGGAAATAATGAATATGCATAAAAAGGATAGAATTGGTGCAGAGTATTGCAAAGTCTCATTTTAAGGTTAGGTGAATTGGCCTGCTAAAATTGCCTGTAGTGTGAGGTGCATTTGTCAGGGGTAAATGTAGGGGAATGGGTCTGGGTGGGTTGTTCTTCGGAGGGTTGCTGTGGACATGTTGGGCTGAAGGACCTGTTTCCACACTGTAGGGAATCTAATCTAATCTAATCAAACTAGTTGTGACTCTGGAGAAAATATTTATGCCATTCCTCTGGAGTATCTGCTACTTTACTGATGATGTTATTGCAGATGGTTGATAGTTCACCCACACGAAGAAATGAGCATTTGTTTAACTCAACATTCTATACCTTATTGAAAATTGTAGGCTGAATTATTTTTGGCAAACTAAGCTTGAACTTGTCTAGTGGTTAAACTAGATTAAAAAGAATAAGGGAAACTACAAGCCTACTGTCACTTCAGCACGTGTTCTGTATTTTCTGTTCCCCAGTGCTACCAAAGTCAACACTGGCCATCCATTTCTCGCTTTATGCATGCAAATAATCATTGAGGGTAAGCTCTGGAACCCAGATGGATTCCCTACTTTACTACCCAGGTTACAGCTATTTATGGATACTTTTATGGGAAATGCAGTGGTATGCATCCCAGGAGGTAATAATAATCTTGGCAAAGCCTGATATTAATTCATATTAATTTCTTGATGTTCTTCGGTCTTTCCTGAGGACTATATATCAGCCAATATGCTGTTCTCCAGACTGTTTTGACCTCTAACAGTCTGGTCTCTTCTGCAAGCTCACTGACTGCCATAAAAGTGTTCTCAAAAATGACAGACTTCTTCATTGTGACCGGGATCTTTCTGGCAGTTCGTCAAGTTTACTGCTTGACTTCTACTTAGTTTGCAATTGTTATAACAGAGGACGGACAAATGGTAGTCCAGCTCCACAACAGCAGTGTGACTGGAACATTGTCTGTCTATTTGTGTCAGATTTGGTCTGGGAGTCACAGCTTATCCCAAAACAAGTCTGAAGTCATAGGTATTCCTTGATAAGCCAGGGTAATGAGTTATCGGGGGGTAGGCACGAATGAGGAGTAATTAGATCAGCCATAATTTTATTGGAAGGTAGAGCAGGCTCAGGGCTCTGAATGGTCTATTCCATTCTAAATTCATATGTTCATAGAGTAGTTCATTAAGAATGAACAGCTTAGATATCAGTCATAAGCTGAATAGGCAGGAAAGACCAATGTGTAACAGGTGAGAGCAATGTTCCAGTCTCAGACTGAATGACTGGAAGATGGAAGTGGAGGCTGATGGAGAAGGAGTATCTGATCTCACCACTGGTGGCAGTCTCCTCAGAATGGGTGCAGGTATCTCAGAAACATACACCTTTCTTCAGACTGCTGCACTTTCTGGATCCTGAGATCCACTCTCAATACCATGTGACATCATATGTAAAGCCTTGACTGTTCTTTTCATCAGCATCACACTATCTCAAAGCTATATTGGTTTCTAGTTCCATTTTATTGTCACCTCATCTGAGTTATTAATCATAAATTAATTCTCTTCATTTCAAATGTTAAGGAACACAAGCTCCATCAACTCATGAGTACCAGCACCCATCCAGGTTCTTCCTCAAATCCCCTTTCCTCTGATGCTACCCTTTCTTCTAACTCCATCTCTCCTTGTGTATTCACAATGTCATCTGACTTTCTGCCCTCAATTATGAATAATCTGTGTACACAAAGGATTCAGTTTTATCCCCTTACACCATTACTTCATAAATTTTGGTTGTGGCATGACAATGAACACTTCTCATGTTGCCTTCATGTCCTTGCTCACTTCTTTCCAATTCAGTAAACATTTCACCCATCTCCAATACTCCACCTCCACCTGGACCTCTCTCTCCGGTCTCTTATCTGCTTTGATATCTTACTTGAGAACTGTCAACATGACATTAGCCAACTTGTTTTCTCTGCCACCCTCTCCCACTCTAAATCATCTCCCTCAGAACTTGTAGCACACTGTTGTCTCAGGTCTAACCTTGACTTTGTTATCAAGCCTGTCAACAAGAGTGGTGCAGCTGTTGTTTGGTGTATCTATATCTACTTCACAGAAGCTGAGTGTAAACTTTTCTTTTTGTAGCCCCCGGACGATAACAAAACTCCAGAACATGAGGCCATTGTTTCAAGGACTGGCATTGATCTCAACTCCTCGGGAGGTCTTCTCTCCACAGCTTCCCACATTAATGTTCCTCAACGTCAGACAGCCTATTTCTATCTTCTTACTAAAATCCACAAAAAGGACAGCTTAGGAGACCTATTATTTCAGCCCTTTGATGCCCCACTGAATTTATTTCTTATAATTTTGACTATTTTTTGTCCCCTTCTCCAGGCTTTTCCCACCTATGATTCCTGATCCTCCTGACGCCAAATATCAGTTCAACAATTTCCAGTTTCCTGGTTCTAACTATCTCCTCTTCATTATGAATGTGCAATCTTTCTAGATGTCCATTCCCATCAGAACAGTTTGAGCCCTATCCACTCCTTCCTTAAAAAGAGGTCTGTACATTCCCAAATCACCAACCTTCTTTGCTTGCTTGAACTTGTTCTCACTTTGAACCATTTCATCTTTAACTCGTCTCTCTTTTCTACATGAAGTGTGGGCCACAGGGGCCCTGGTTATGCCTGTTTTTGTATGGAGTAAGTGGAACATTACTTGATCTGGATCTCCTCGGGCTTCTTCCCCCTGACAAATCTTTTTTCCAGTACATTAAGAATTATATTGGTGCTACTTCCTTTTTCTCATCAAGAACTGGAAAACTTAGTTATGTTTGCTTCCAGTTTCCAGTCTTCTCTCACCTTCACCTAATTCATCACTGCTTCTTCCTTTCTTTGACTTCTTTGTTTTCATTTCTGGGAATAGGCTGCCTACTAATATTTATTGCAAACCCAATGACTCCTACAGCTATCTCGACTACTTCCTCAAAAACTTCCCGTATGGACATGATTCTGCTTCCCAGTTTCTTTGTCTCAATTGCCTCTGTTACATAAATGAATCTTCCACAAAGACACATCTGATTCCTCAACTGAGAAGTTCTCCAGGGGCCTTGGACATATCTGATTAATTTCTTGCCTTTCTACCCACATACCTTCCCCTCCCTCTCTGAATGATAATGGGGTTTGAATCCTCACTTTCCGCCCCAATACCACTCACACTCAAAAGATCATCCTCTGTCATGCCTGCCACATTCAATGTGATGCAACTACTTCTTTCCATTCCCCCATAAATATTTCATAGGAACTGTTCCTTCTGCAACATTCTGGTACACTTCTCCAACACACACAACTCACCATTCCATCCCTCAAACCTTCCCATGAAATCAGAGAAGAGTTAACCTTTGCCCCTGTACCTTCTCCCTCCTCATTGTCCAGCCCCAAACACTGCTTCCAGGTGAGACAGCAGTTTACTTGTACTTCTTTCAATCTGTTCATAATGGGTTCTCCTCTATCTTGGAATATTCACATACAGACTGTGTGACCATTTTTCAGAATACCTCTTCTCAGTTTACAAGTATGATGCCAACCTTACAGTTGTTGTCACCTTGCTTTCATGCTAACATTTCATTACTTTTCTGGACCTATGCTCTGAGTTTTGTATAACTGTAAGACCATGGGAGCAGAAGGAGGTCATTTGGCCTATCAAGTCTATTCTGCCATTTAATGAATTAATAGTTGATCTTATAATCCTCAACTCCTTTCCTGCCATTTCCCCATAACACCTGATCCCCTTCCTGATTAAAAATCTGTCTATCTTGAATATACTTAATGACTCAGCCTCTACTGCCTTCTGCCCAATTTCACAGATTGTTTACCCTCTGAGATAAGAAATTCCACTTCACCTCCGTCTTAAATGGGCAACTCTTACTCAGAGATCATGCCCTCTAGACCTAGAGTCGCTCACAAGGGGAAACAATCTCTTCATGTTTACCCTGTAAAGTGCCCAAAGAAATCTGATATGTTTTAATAAAACTGCCTCTCATTCTTCTCAACTCCATGAGGACAGGCCCAAGTTACTCAACCTCTCCACAAAAAAAAATTCTCCATGCCCAGGATCAACCTATTGAACCTTCTCTGGACTGCCTCCAATGAGGCAGCACAGTGGCTAGCACTGCTGCCTCACAACACCAGGGTCCCAGGTTCAATTCCAGCCTTGTTTGCACATTCTCCCCATGTCTGTGTGAATTTCCTCCGGGTGCTCTGGTTTTCTCCCACAGTCCAAAGATGTGTGGGGCAGGTGAATTAGCCATGCTAAATTGCCCATGGTATTAGGTGCATTAGTCAGAGGGAATATATATTTCCTTAGATGTCTATGTTCTCTGACACCTTTGATCTCCATTCTCCCTTAATGTTCGCCTGGCCTGCTTTTCTGCTCTACTTCATTCTTCCCTATTTTCAACAGCATAACACCCATGAATTTTCCATCTTTCTCATCCAAAGAAGTGGGTCTCACGGTGGTTCAATGAACAGCGCTGCTGCCTTACAGTACCAGGGACCTGAATTTGATTCCACCCATGGGTGACTGTGTGGAGTTTGCACTTTCTCCCTCTGACTGCATGGGTTACCTCCAAGTGTTCTGGTTTCCTCCCATAGTCCAAAGATGTGCAGGTTAGTGGATTGGCCATGTTAAATTCCCATAGTGTCCAGGGATGTGCAGGCTAGGTGGATTAGCCATGGGAAATGCAGAGTTATAGAGTGGGTCTGGGTGGGAGGGTCAGTGTGGATTTGATGGGTTGAATGGCCTGCTTCCATACTATGGGGATTCTAAGTGTCCCTGAACTGAAAATGTTTTTCTCCACAAATATTAAAAAGACCTGCTGAGTTTCTCCAGCACTTTCTTTTTTTGAAATTTCCTCAGAATGGTTCACATGTCCTTGTTCAAACAAAAGGACAGATGAAGCTGACCTCTTGATCTTCTCGAGCTAGCCAATGTATTAGTAGATGTCAATAAGAATCCTCCCCAAAGAGTTCATGTCAATCACTCATTCAATTGCTCATTAAAGGCAGAAATCCAACCAAATTCTGTTCATTTCTTTCCAAAGCCGATGGAGTAATCCTGTGGCTTATCACTTTCTAAAATACTCTGTTTAACATTTACTCACAGTTAGTTTACATATGGCTCATGAGATCCAATCTTATCAGGGTTAGGATTGTCTGCCAGAACCTCTTCTAAAGACACGTCCTTGGCAGAGACGACAGATCTACACCGTCCTGTGTCTGTTAGTCAGCTTTCTGCTATAAGATTTTTCTTAATAAGGAGGAGCATTCCTATAATATTCAAATGTCTATTTAAGCTTTAGTGGAGTCATTAGACAATCATTTCTTACACATTGTTCACATTTTATCATCTCCTCTGGAAAAATGGCAAGAAATCACTCTTCGAGTCATTTTATTACCTCTCAGCGTACTTTGCAGCAACTGATTCTGAAGACAGTCACCATGGCAACAAGCCTGCCTGTATATTTAGATTTCAAAAACATCAAACATGGAGAAGCATTTTTAAATGCAAACATTCTTTTCTTTGGTGGTCTGAAATGGTGAAAATGTAATAGCAATTTGGGCTGATGGCTGGAAATGACCCATTTGGATTAGAAGCAGTTGAAATTTTTATGTGTTACATATACATGTAGACTTTTAAAAATAGAAAGCTAATTTGAATGAAGGTATTCCTCTTTTTTCACCTGATGAACTAATATGCTGCATTATTAACTGTAATTTGAAAGAACTGAATGTAATTTAATTGCATAAACATATCTCAGAAAGGAAAACACCCAAATTTATTCAAACTGCACAAAACAGGAGGTAGCATAATGTTATTATGTGGCACATAAGATGATGGTTGTGATGTTAAAGGTCAGTTATCTCAGCTCCAGGACATCTCTGCAGGAGTTCCTCAGGATAATGCGCTAGGTCAAACCATCTTCAGCTGCCTCATCAATGACCTTCCCTCCATCATAAGGTCAGAAGCAGGGATGTTCATTGATGATTGCATAAGGTTCAGCACCATTTACAACTCCTTAGATACTAAACCAGTCCTCATTTAAATGCAACAAGGTCTGGACAATATCTGGGCTCGGGCTGACAAGTAACAAATAACATTTGCCCCCCACAAGTAATTACCATCTCCAATAAGAGACAGTCTAACCATCTTCCCTTAACACTCAATGGTATTATGAATACCGAATTCCCCACTATCAACATCCTAGGGATTACCATTGACCAGAATCTTAACCGGGCTTACCACATAAACACAGTGGCTAAAAGAGCAGGTCAGAGGCTAGAAACACTGCTACATGTAACTCATCTCCTGACTCCCCAAAGCCTGTCTACCATTGTAGATGTGTGCAGCTCCAACACTTAAGAAGCTTAACACTATCCAGGACAAAACATCCCACTTGATTGGCACCACATCCACAAACATCCAGTCCTTCCACTACCAATGATCAGCAGCATGCAGAAAAGATCCTTAGACAGCACCTTCCAAACACATGAATTATATTACTGTTCCTTCACTGTTGTTGGTCCGAAATCCTGGAATTCCATCCCTAATGGCATTGCTACAGCATACGGACTGCCACGGTTCAAGAAGGCAGCTCACCACCAACTTCTCAAGGGCAACTAGGGTCAGGTAATAAATGATCGCCAGCCATTGACACTCATGTCCCTTAACTAAATAAATAAAAATATAATTGAGTTAGTATCCTAGGGGGCCAACCTAATGTTCTTGGCCGGGGAGGGGTTATGATTTTGAATTGTATGACAGCAAATAGTGAAAATTTGATTTAATAAAAATCCCGAAAGGAAAACAAATCACCTAATTATGACAATGTAACCATTGTCAATTATTGTAAAGACACCACTGGTTCACTGACATCCTTTATTGTAGGATACCTGCTGTCCTTACCTGGTCTGGCTTATATGTGACTCCAGACCCACAGCAATTTGCTTGACTCTTGACTTCCTTTTGAGGAATGACAGGTGGGGAATAAATGCAGGTCTAGCCAGTGACACCCACTTCCATGAATTAATTCTAAAAAGACACTTCTTGAAAATAGGTTAAATCTACTGTGGCCAACAGTGGCAAATGTTGAAGCAGTTTAGGACTAACATTCCCTCTAAGCTGCATGGCTGTGTTTGCATGCAGCCACTCCAAGGTTCCATGCAAGGTGATTGGTATTGGTACACCGATTGTGACATGGACTTCTGGTTCCAGAAATTGCTGCAGCGCAAGGATCTTGGAGGCCCGTGCAGCCAGGAAGAAAATTACAGGGAATGATGTTTAGGACCCATCGGAATCCTGACATGTGCACTAATGCAGCAACTGCAGAAATTAAAATTTCCTCTGGGCAGATTTGTGCTGCCTAGCATTTTCCATGAATGTTTCTTACACTGAGATCTGGAGTCAGAGACTTGGGCTGAATACATTTCTGAATACTTACAATCACACTTTGATTGATACAATACTTAAAATTGGATTTTGTGGAGTTTAGAAGACTCTGCAGAGCTTTAAAAATAATGGATGGAACCTGGCCTTCACAGTCTCACCCACATTTTCTTCCTAAATGAGTTTCACCACTTCAGAATAGAAGGAAATGTTCTGATTTTTTGTTCATCTAGGCAGTTCGGTGTCACTGGCTGGCCAGTATTTATTGCCCATTCCTCCTTGCCCTTGAGAAGGCTGTGGTGAGCTGCCTTCTTGAACTATCTATGTGCTGTAGTTAGGTCCACAATGCTATTCGGGAACAACATATTGATCCAGAAACACTGAAATAACCGTGATATATTTCCAAGTTAAGATGATGCATGGCTTGCAGGGGATCTTATATTCTTGTTAACCTCTGGGTTATGGTATTAAATGATGAGATATCAATCAATCTTTTCTGAAGAAATGCAATACTGGCAAGAATGTTATACTTTGGAACATTTTTGGCCACTCTGCTAATTAAAAAGATTTATGAAAAGCAACAGTAACAATTGTGCTTTAAAATACACTTAACAGTAAAATGAGTCATTGTCATAGAGGTCTACAGCACAGAAAAAGACTCTTCAGCTTGTTGAAAACAACTACCTAACTATTCTAATCTCATTTTCTACCACTTGCACATAGCCTTGTGTGCCTTGGCATCACAATAATACATCTAAATACTTCTTAAATATTATGAGGATTTCTGTCTCTATGACTCTCACAAGAAATGAGATCCAGAATCCACCACCCTTGGGATGAATTTTTTTCCTCATTTCTCTCTAAACCTCTTGATCCTTATATTAAATCCATACCCTTGGTCATTGATCCCTCCACCAGGGAGAAAAGCTTCTTCCTGTCTACTCTTATACTTGTGCCCCTTATACTTTTATACATCTCAATCATGATCCCCCCTCAGTCTCCTATGATCCAAGGATAACAACCCCAGTCTATACATTTTCTCATCAAAATTAAAACTCTACAGCCTAGGCAACATCCTGGTAAATCTCCATTGCACCCTCCCCAATGCAATCTGTCCTGTAATGTAGATTCCAGAACTGCACACACACTCAATCTGTGGCCTAACCAAGATTTTATGTAGTCCAGCAAAACCTCACTGTTCTTACACTCTCTGCGTCAGCTAATAAAGGCAATTATCCCATATGTCTTCTTAACCATTTTATCTATCTGTCTTGCTACCTTAAGGGACCAGTCATCATAAACATCAAGATTCCTCTTTCTCTCTGCTTTCCAGGGTCCTACAGTTCATCATGTATTCCCTTGCCTTGTTTGTCCTGCCCAAGTGCATCACCATCACACTCAGCCATATAGAATTCTATTTGCCACTGATCAGCCCATCTGACCAGTCCAACTATATCCTCCTGTAATCTAAGGCTATCATCCTCAAGATTTAGCTCCCTACCAATTTTCATATCATCTGTGAATTTACTGATCAGCTCTCCCATATTGAAATCTAAACTGTTTATATGTACCACAAGCAGTGAAGGCAGAGTGGGTGAATTCTAATCAGTCAGTTTGGGAGTTGGTGGCATAGCATTATTGCCACTGGACTAGTTGTCCAAAGCCACAAGCTAATGGTCAGAGAAAAGGGTTTGAATCTCCCATGGCAGATAATGAAATTTGAATTCACAAAATCTAGAACTAACAAGAGTTCAGAAAAGCATGTTGCCAGAGTTGGAGGGTTTGAGCTACAGGGACAGGCTGATTAGGCTGGGGCTATTTTCCTTGGAGTGTGGAGTCTGATGGGTGACCTTATAGAGGTTTATAAAATCATGAGGAGCATGGACAGGGCAAATAAATCTTTTCCCTGGGATGGGGGAGTCCAAAACTAGAGGACATGGGTTTAAGGTGAGGGGAACAATTTAAAAGGGACCTGAGGGTCAGCTTTTTCATGGAAAGAATGGTGCATGCATGAAATAAGCTGCCAGAAGAAATAGTGGAGACTGATACAATCACAACATTTAAAAGGCATCTGGTTGGGTGTAAGAATTAGAAGGGTTCAGAGGCAAATGGGTCAAATGCTGGCAAATTGGTCTAGATTTACCTAGGATACCTGGTCACCATGGACTAATTGGACCGAAGGGTCAGTTTCCATGCTGTACATCTCTATGACTGTACAACTCTCAGCCATTCCTGATGAAGGGCTTTTGCCAAAAACATTGACTCTCCTGCTCCTCAGATGCTGCTCTGACCTGCTGTGCTTTTCCAGAACCACACTCTCGACCCTGACTCTAAGACTTAGTCTAATGGTGACCACGTAACCATTGTCATGAAACCCTATCTGATTTACTAATGTCCTTTAGGGAAGGAAATCTTGTATCCTTGACTGAACTCCATATCCACAGCAACTTGGTTAACTCTTAGCTGCCCTCTGAAATGGCCTGGAGAGTCAATCAAATCAATGGCATTTAGGATAGTTAACAAATGCCAGCCTTGCTAACAATGCTGAAGCCCCATCTAGGAATAGAGAAAAATAAAATATGCCCAACCATGTGACTCGCCTCCCAATGCAACTCTGACAACGTGACCAACTAACCTAGATCCTCCCGTTACATGACCCTACAATGGACCATCCCACAACCATACCCTACTGCTCTCAACTACCAGTGAAATCCAACCCCTCTAGCCACGATTCTCATGTCAGATTATTGACCTGAACAGTGTGGCCTTGAGTGAATCCATTGCCAGCAATCTTTCTTCTAAAAAGACCAAATGAGATAGGTCGCTGATAAATTGCTTTTGTAGAAGATAGGTTCAGTTTAGATAAACGGAATGTTAATTACAAATCACTTAATAACTCATAATATTATATCTGAAATACATGATATGCATTAGGCTCATTTTAAGAATAGGTGCACTTTACCATTTCTGGAACTTAAGGTACACAGAACAAGATTGGTTAACACACTGCTCCTCCCTGAAGGAGTTTTTCACTGAGTTTTTCTGATGATGTCAGTTAATCGTTTCCAGTACTAACTTCCTTGTACAACACTCACCAGCCAACTAACCCCCAAACCCCCTCCCAACCAACCCAACTCCATCCTGAATACTCGCCTACTCCCTTGACTTGACACAGCTGGGGGAATCTTAATACAGTAGCAATCCATTCATCATATGGCAGCACAGTGGCTCAATCGTTAACAATGCTGCCTCACGGCACTAAGGACCCGGGTTTGACTCCAGCCTCTGGCGACTGTGTGGAGTTTGCACATTCTCTGCACACATGCTTGCGTGGGTTTCCTCTGGGTGCTCTGGTTTCCTCCCACAATCCAAAGATATGCAGGTTAGGTGAATTGGCCATGCCAAATTGCCTAATGTGTTCAGGGATATAAAGATTAGGTGCATTAGTCAGGGGTAAATGTAGAGTAATAATGGATTGGGTCTAGATGGGATACTTTTCGGAGGGTTGGTGTGGACTTGCTAGGCCAAAGAGCCTGTTTCCACACTGTAAGGATTCCATGATAGTCATTGCTGCTCAGATCATTTAATTTGAAGTGTTATTGAACTGGAACCAGTCAGTGTGCCTTTTGTGTGCCTTTCCTTTGACTTTTCAGATGTTGCACTTCTCTGACCTCATGAAAATAAGTGAATCAATTGAAGGAAGGTCATATGGGTGATGTTCAACTGAGTCCATGAATAATGAGAAATAGCCATGACGATTCCAACTTCAGTGATTTATTGGAGGTAGTATGATGGAAATCTTGTCACCAAAAACATTCTTTATGTCTTTTGCATGTAAAATGATAACAGGATAGAATTTATGTATCCTGTCATGTTCTGGTTCCTTAATAAGCTGTAGAAAGTCTTATTGCTGATTGCAGCTGCTTTCTTTGATGACCTTTTCAGAGTTCAGCAGGTTATTATTAAATTAAAAGATAAAGGGAGACAGCAGACAGACAACAGATCTGAGAGAGCTGAGAAAATCTCTCAAAGCAATGTTGTGATAGGTATGACCTTTGATGCAATCTCAAATATGAATCAGAGAATCCCTACAGTGCACATAGACACTGTTCAGTCCATCAAGTCTGCACCAATCCTCTGAAGAGCATCACATCCAGGCCCATCCCTGTGACCTCACATTTACCATGACAAATCAACCTGTGGGAGGAAACCAGAGCACCCAGCAGAAACAGGGAAAACATATAAATGCCACACAGACAGTCCCCAAGGCTGGAATTGATCCCAAGTCCCTGATAATATGAGGCAAGGGTGTTAACCACAGTGTGCCCATACAACAGACCAGCAGTGTATAGTTGCAGTTAATGCTTAGCTTAATTTTGGATTCTTTGCAGCCAGAAATCAAAAAGAATAATGTAATAAAAACACAATTTATATTACTTTATTTTCATTTGCACCAGCTCCTAAAAGAGCAATGTAACATAAAAGGGCAATTTATTTTATTTTATTTACATTAGTTCAACTTTACTTTGATATAATAGTTGATTTGATAAAGGAGTCATTTAGATTTCAAACTGAGCCAGCCTATCTCTAGGAAGTCAATATCACTACATTTACATCAGTACCAATCATCCCAACTGTCATAACATCATTTGTCACAAATTATTATTTTCTAGTTTATTTCTGAAAAGTGAACTATCTTTGTAATCTATTCTCAATTTATAACAAGATAAACAACCAGAGGTTGTTTGAATCACATCTTTCATTTAGCTCACCATTGTGTTTATCTGTGACCCTGGGTTGTAGATGGATGTAATGCTAGAAACTGGTGGTACTGTCAATCAATGCACAGCTTCTAGCCTCTCATTGGTCAGGGAGGTGGTATTTCTACCTGGAATTGTTGTTACTGGGGAATGCCGGTCTCTGTCAAGTTAAGTGCCTTGTTAACTCTTAATTAGATGGCCCTTCTC
Organism: Chiloscyllium plagiosum; assembly: GCF_004010195.1. Lineage (NCBI taxonomy): Eukaryota > Metazoa > Chordata > Chondrichthyes > Orectolobiformes > Hemiscylliidae > Chiloscyllium > Chiloscyllium plagiosum. The sequence continues at coordinate 58,148,617 of NC_057715.1, forward strand.
AGTAGGCAACATTGCAGAACTGTCACTGCTGCTCCAGCCTTTGGGTGAAAACTTTGTCACCACAACTAAATGCTGTCTAATATATTCAGCAGCAAGCTACACACAGCTGAAACTGAAATAATGAGTTATATAGGTTAGTTGAGGCTTTGAATATAAAAGCAGGCAGATTATAATGGATCTGTATATAATGTTAGTTAGGCTGGAGTACTGTGTGCAGTTCCAATTATGTTATAGGAAGGATATGATTGCCCTTGAGAGATGCAGAATCTAATGCAGATTCACTAGGATTTTGCTTGTGCTGGAGTGCTTTAGCTATTAAGAGGAACTAGATAAGCTGGGGTTATTTTTCTTATTGCAGAGAATATGAAGAGGGTGACGTAGTTGAAGTTTACAAAATTATGAGGGCCGTAGGTAGGAAGAAACTTTTCTCCTTAGTAAAGGGGTCAATAACCAGGGGACAGTTTTAATGTAAGGAGCAGGAGGTTTAGAGGAGACTTAAAGAAGAATTCTTTTTCACACAAACAGTGGTACGTATCTGGAACTCATTGCCTTAAAGAGTGGTAGAGCTTGCAATCATCATTTAAGAAATATGTAGATGAACATTTGAAATGCCAGAGGATATAAGGCAACAGGCCAAGTGGTGGAAAGTGGGATTAGAGGAGATAGATGCATAATGACATAACGGGCCAAAGGGCTTCCTTCAATGTTGTAAATCTCTGTGACACAAGGACAGTTTGAGTAAACTTTGTTATTAGCAATTGTAATTGATAACAACATGGACTCCAACAGTTGAATTGTTCCCCTCTACTGCAGCCCTCACCAACAACGAGCTGATTTCTTTAACTCTGTTAGAAGGTGGGCAGCACAGCCGTCATGACTCATGCTCTCCACTGAAGTGTCTTAGAATCATAGAGTCATAGAGATGTACAGCACGGAAATAGACCCTTTGGTCCAACTCGACAATACCGACCAGATATCCTAACCTAATCTAGTCCCATTTGCCAGCACTTGGCCTATATCCCTCCAAACCCTTCCTATTCATATACCCATCCAGATATCTTTTAAATGGTGTAATTGTACCAGCCTCCATCACTTCCTCTGTCAGCTTATTCCATACTCGCACCATCCTCTGTGTGAAAAAGTCGCCCCTTAGGTCCTTTATATCTTTCCCCTCTCACCCTAAAACTATGCCCTCTAGTTCTGGACTCCCCTACCCCAAGGAAAATACTTTGTCTATTTAACTTATCCATAACCCTCATGATTTTATAAACCTCTATAAGGTCACCCTTCAACGTCTGATGCTCCAAGGCGACTCTCTGTGTGGAGTTTGCACATTCTCCCTGTGTCTGCATGGGTTTCCTCCGGGTGCTCCGGTTTCATCCCACATTCCAAAGATGTGCAGGTTAGGTGAATTGACCATGCTAAATTGCTCATAGTGTTCATGGATGTGTAGTTTAAGAGCATTAGTCAGAGCTAAATGTAAATTAATAGAGTAGGGGAATGGATTTGGGTGGGTTACTCTTCGGCGGGTTGGTGTGTACTTGTTGGGCCAAATGACCTGTTTTTGCACTGTAGGGATTCTAAAAAGAAACAGCCCCAGCCTATTCAGCCTTTCCCTATAACTCAAATCCTCCAACCCTGGCAACATGATTGTAAATCTTTCTGAACCCTTTCAATTTTCACAACATCCTTCTTATAGCAGAAGGACCAGAAATGCATGCAATATTCCAAAAGTGGCCTAACAAATGTCCTGTACAACCGCAACATGACCTCCCAACTCCTACACTTAATGCTCTGACCAATAAAGGAAAGCATACCAAATGCCTTCTTCACTATCCTATCTACCTGTGACTCTACTTTCAAGGAACTATGAACCTGCACTTCAAGGTCTCTTTGTTCAGCAACATTCCCCAGGACCTTCCCATTAAGTGTATAAGTCCTACTCTGATTTGCTTTCCCAAAGTGCAGCACCTTGCATTTATCTAAATTAAACTCCATCTGCAACTCCTCAGCCCATTGGCCCATTTGATCAAGATCCTGTTGTACTCTAAGGTAACCTTTGTCACTGTCCACTATACCTCCAATTTTGGTGTCATCTGCAGACTTATGAATTATAGCTCCTATGTTCACATCAAAATCATTTATATAAATTATGCAAAGCAGTGGACCCAGCACTGATTCTTGTAACACTCCACTGGTCACAGGCCTCCAGGCTGAAAAGCAACCCTCCACCACCACTTTCTACCTTTGAGCCAGTTCTGTATCCAGAAGTTCTCCCTGTATTCCATGAGATCTAACCTTGCTTACCAGTCTCCCATGAGGAACCTTGTCGAACGCCTTACCGAGGTCCATAAAGATTGTGTCTACCGCTCTGCCCTCATCAATCCTCTTTGTTACTTCTTCAAAAAACTCAGTCAAGTTCATGAGACATGATTTCCCATGCACAAAGCGATGCTGATTATCCCTAATCAGTCCCTGTCTATCCAAATACATGTAAATCTTATCCCTCATGATTCTCTCCAACAACTTGCCCACCACTGATGTCAGGCTCACCAGTCTATAGTTCCCTGGCTTTTCCTTGCCACCTTTCTTAAATAACGGTACCATGTTAGTCAACCTCCAGTCTTCCGGCACCTCACCTGTGATTATCGATGATACAAATATCACAACAAAGGGCACAGCAATCACTTCCCTGGTGTCTTAACAGTATCTATCCCCTTATTTTACTGTTGTTTGCTATAACTATATTCTTTTTAGTCCCCTGACTCAAAATGTACTGCCATGATCAGTTTGCTCATTCTTCGTGCAGTCATTGCTCTCATCGTATAATCTGAAGCTAGTATCTGATTGACATCTGAGGGGCTGGCCTGACTCTATCACTACCTTCTAAATCCCCATATGTGCCTCACTCTTGGTCATGCCCTCGCTCCCTGATGACAGATTAAATCTGATGTACCTACCCTAAAGGGTATGACTGCCTCTCAGAAGAAAGTGCACAGATATGTTTTCCCCTTCCTAATGGATTTGTAATGTCTGTGATGCAGAACTGAAATTACTTAGCACTGTTTTAGCTTTTTCTTTTGTCTATTTTATTTAGATTTTTCCTGCAGTAACTTTTATCTGACTCTTCTTGTGAAATTAATTATACCTTAAAGGCTGTTAGCATGAACATAAAGTGGGTAGAATAGATTGATACAACAGTCGCTTTTAGTTGGTCCTTAACAAATCAAAAGATAATTTGATTGAACCAGTTTATTATCTGAAGGAATATTGTGGTCATTAGCAAAATTCACTCATTGTTATTAGTGCTAATATGCAAGTTTGCCACATATTTATACTGACATAATACACACATAATGCATAGATTAATATTTAACATTCTCCTAATAGAAACTAACAAACTTGCTGCCAGATGCTTGGTAGGTCAGAAATATAACTATTCTAAACTAATCATTTCTGCAGCATTCAGACTAGTTCCTTTCATTATTTTAGTGCTCTCATTTTCATAAACTCCAACTCTCTTCCTCAGCAATAATTTTGACATCACAATTGGTACCTTTGACAAGCTGTTCTTTTTCAAAGGTCAAGTCTAACTCATGAAACAGTTATTTAAGTTTTTGAAACTTGATTGTGTTTCTCATTATGTTAGTCATTTCTTCTGCAAAGTCCCAATATCCATGGCAAAACCTGCCACTCAAGGTTGATACAGAAGTTGACTGCATGATAACCCTTCAGCCATCACTTTGAACTGGAACTGTTTATTTAGCACAGTTCTAGTCACTCAAACTCCTGTAATGGAATTCCTCCACATTTTTATAACCATGACTTGTTAGAATGTGACTTCTTTCAGTGCATATAAAGGAGTAAAATTTCAAGGGAGTAACTGAAATTTTCAGGAGACAGAGTCATGATTGACAATCAGCATGTGCCCATTTCTATTGAGGCAGGCAATAATTAAATTCTGTGCTTCTATCTCACTTGCAATATTGCAACATAAAGCCAACATACTACTGGCTAATTAAGTGTCCAGCAAAAGATCCAGCAGTGCATATCGCTAGCATATGGTTCAGCTCACCTGTAGCTTTCATAGGAAGCTGCCTTTCTCTCTTCTAGAGCAGGGACATTAATTGTAATGATGCTGTTGATGATAGCTGTGCGGAAATTGGCTGCGAAGAGAAGCACCCCAAATGGAACAACCAAATCAGGTAACTCTCAGGTTTTCTGACCTGGCCTGGAGGATCTAGTGGACAGATAGGAGAAGTAATATTTCTGCAGGAAGAGCTCTCAACAAGCTGAGAAGGAAATGGGAATAGATGACTAGAGACGTCATTCCTGGGCTGTTATCTCTGTGACTTGGCAGGAGGGCTGCAAGACATTCAATGATTTTATATGGGTGGCTGAGGACAGGGAATACATCTTTGCATATTATCGCCTATACACCATACCACCAACCAGTAGGAATCTCATATAATCAGGTCTCAGGCTTACTGTTTAGTTATGCTACTCAACTTCATACACCTTCCAATGCAGATATTCCCGAACATCTCCTGCTGCTTTCATATACTTCCATTGATCTAACAGGAATGAATGAATGATTTACTTAGTGTCACTTGCATTTTATAGTGAATAGTACAGTAAATACAGTGAAGTGCTTCAACAGTCACCAAAATCCGGCACCATATTGAAAAGTTTAAGAATAAAAAGGATAAAAGATATAACTGAAAGAGAGTCCTGAGGCCTGAGTCAGCCCACCAATGACACCTCTCCTCCACCATCTCACTGACACCTGCGCCAGATCCACCAATATAGGAGTTGCCACTTTACGGGTGCCATCTCTTCGCCACTGGGCCCATCTCATCAACGCTGCTGCCACCATTGCTGAACGCTGGGAGGATGTCCCTACTGCTGCTGCCACCATCACCTCCAGTTGCTGTGAGGAGCTGCTTCTGCCACTGCCTGCGACTGTTAGGAGGAGCTGCCATTCTGTGCACAGCCCACTCGAACTGCCACACTGAATTCGCCGACTAACATACCGCAAAAGGTTCCAAAGGAAAGAAGAATAAAAGAAACAAATGAAAAAAAAGGGTGGAAGTAAAAAGAAAGAGTGCATGTAGGAGCGGATTAATCTCAGGCAAGAGCCCCCATGCAACCCCGTTACTCCAGCGCTATCTAGAATCTCATAGCAAGCACATGACCCAAACACAATCACTGATATGATATCTCAACTGCCCACAATATGGAGGGCAAGAGGTTTGCTATAAAGGAGCCAGAGGAGTATTCTGACAGGCAACATATAGAAAAAAGCTAACAGAGATACTTTGGTAAACCAGCCACAAAGATGATATCCATTCCTAGAGCATGGAAGAGTCGAGTTTTCAATTCGGAACAGGGCTTTGTGAAAAGTTTGGAGCTCATTGCAATTTTAAGACATACAATGTAGTATCTGCAAGTCAATACATTAGGTTCTTTTGCAACATTTGCAGAAATCACCCAAAATCTGAGAAATGGAACTCAGGGGTTATAATATCACTGTTGGTAAGAAGCAATAATTCCATTTCCTGATAGGTCACAGCTTCTGGCACATGCATGAGCATGACAGTCTTCCTCAATGTCAATGCCATTTTTGTTCACAACTGAATGACTAAGCCATTTCAACAGAACATTAAACATGCTTTGTGGAGACTGTGTGAGAAAAGGAGACCATAGGATAAGGGAACATGCTAGAGGAGAGTTCATTGGGTTTAATTCGTTGATCAGAGGCCATCAAAGAACAAGGTTGCTACTTTTGGACTTCTGGTCAGTCAAATACTAAGAAGCAGGGAGAAAATGCTCTGAGGATTTGTTAGCAGTCTCCAATTATTGACTGGGAGAGATCTTGAGGAGTTAAGAAGGCAGGGGAAGGTTGCTAGATCTATATTTGGAGAGAAAGAGCAAGTAATGTAGGTATCTCCATACAACCTAAAGACTGGGGAGCTGAGTGTTCACTGAAATCCAAATGAGCTATCTGATAGCTGAGAGTGGGGTAAGGGAAGCCCACAAGCATTTCTCTGATGCAATGGAGAAAGATTATGTTCAGAGAAATCCAGGGTGATGTCAGTTTCATGAAGCTAGCTGTCTGTGAGTAGGTACAGGACAGCAGCCTTGAGAATCCAGGCGAGAACAATCCCACGAAAAGATTCAACTGTTAGGATATCAACAATCACTGAGGTAATCAAACACAAAGCAACTTTGAGCACATTCCAAGGCTAGATCTTCTTAGGTGAAAAAGTCTGAATGATATTGAATGGCCCACAGTGTCACAGACATCTGCTTAAGTTGCTGAGAAATCTATGGGAAATAGGATCTGGAATCTATTTGATGTAATCTGTTGATCTCGGTTTATCTGTTGACACATATTTACTTCATGTTAACTTAGGGTACAAGTTGTGATTTTGTTTTCATTTGTTCATGTAATGTGAACATCACTGTGCTGACGTTTATTGCTTATCCCTAATTACCTGAGAGAAAATGGTGGGAAGCTGCCTTTTAAACTGCTGCAGTCCCTGGGGTGCAGGGACACCACAGTGCTGTTATGAAGGGAGTTCCAGGATTTGACACAGCGAAAGTAAAAGAATGGTGATTTAGTTCAAAATCAGGATGATGCATGGATTGGGATTTTACTGGATTCGGATTTCCAAATATTAGAGCAAAATTAAAGGTAATTATGGCATATAGAAGGTCATTTATTTTGCTGTACCTAAACTGACTCTGAGAGAGTGTTATTTCAATAATCCCATACCCTTTCTCTTTCAATGTAATCCTGCATTCTGTCTGCATCCACTATCCTTTTAGGAAATGCATTTGTATTTATAATACCGTACTGAAGGATAAAAATTATCCTCGTATCCTATAAAAAACCTATATTAATATAACACTTTTTACATTCTCAGGATGCCCCAAAACACTATATATGAAGCATTTTGAAGAGTCACTGTTGTGATGTGGCTAATTTTCACATAAGCTCCGCAAACAGCAAATGAAAATGATTAAGTAGTCCATGTCATTAATGTTGTTTGAATATTGGCTAGGCATAACTTTTCTTCTGATCTTCTAAGCAATATCATGCGATCTTACTCCCACCTGAGGTAGAAGACAAGGCCTTGCTTTAATGATTCTGATGGCAGTTGCAACAGAGTAGAATTTCCTCAAGACTGCGCTGCAAAGTCAGCCTGGACTTTTGTTGTCTTTTTTGTGACTTAAACTCACAAACCTCTGACTCAAAGTTGAGGGGAGTATCAACTGAACCATGGCTAGCATTCTGGTTCCTTTGGATACCATCTTAAATCTATGCCTTCTAATTATTGACCTATGTACGAGTGGAAATAGTTTCTCATTTATATTAATTTAAAACCGTCTGGAATTTTGGACATCTCTACTAAATGATTGCTTAACCTTCTCTGTTCCAAAGAGAACATTCATATCTCCTCCACTCTCTTCACTGAAGTTCTTTGATCAAGAGGCAAAGCCTATGCCTTTCTATAAAAGTCTGGGGTTATTTTCTTTGGCAGCTTATTCCATCAGGCACTTATCCCTGAAAATAAAGATTGTTGATATGTTGTTTTGGAAACAAATAATCTTTGTAGTTTGAGTGAATGACTACTTTATGATTTATCATTGCCAGAGGCCACCAGCTACTTGCTTCTCTGAATTCCTATTGTTACATTCCTTATTTTATAGATCATGGTCAGTTTATGTTTCTCTCTCCTTTGTTGTAGTGATTCCCATTTGAAATTTTTGATCAAGGATATGACACTGATGTAATTCTTTGCAAAATCAAGCAACATGTCTTTGGATCCCTTCAATCTTATTTACATCTATTGAGATATAAGGATTGCACACACAATTAACACACTTCAAGACTGGAAAAACAACTGAGTTACAACATTGATCTTTTTTTACAAATAACAAGATTCCTCCTCAGAAATCTAAAAAACCTATCTGATTTGGATATTATCTGTTGAATTTTGAATCCTCTTTGAAAATTGTTTTTAAGATGAAACCCAGGTAAAGTTGCATATCAATAAATTTAAGCAACACTCATCTTGTATAATCACTGGCAAATAACTTTGCACATTATGAAATGCTGTTAAATCCCACACACATAGCTCTTGCTAATATTAACAGAATTATAATTTGAAGTAAGATGTGTAATTAAGTGCTTTCACACAGTTGCTTGGCTGAGACGGTGGAACAGCTGTTTGAAAATTACTTATCTGCGTAACCTGTTCACAATACCATATATGTAAATTTTAAAGAAACAATTAAATTCAAAGTTTCTGCAGAGTCAATGTATTCTAGTACCAATTAAGGACATCTTACTGGAAGATTTCCAAATATATAACAACATATATGATTCTGAATATGCATCAAATTTTCTCCTCCAGAATGCACAGTTTCTTCATCAATCAGCCACTGACAAAATGTTTTCTGTGCTTCAACTGCCATCTGTCTAAAGACATTTCTCCCAAACTCCCTCTTCTGTCACTTAAAAATAATTATAAAAGGATGACTCCTTTTGGTTGATTCCTAAACCAGTGAAAAAGGTTTTTTTTTTCCAATTCATGCTGCCAAAATGCTTCAGAATTTTAAGACGGTTGAAAAAAATCTTTTATTAGATTTTTGTGTTCCAGTGTAAATGGTTCCTGTATTACAAATATTCCAACACAATTAGTTTATCAACCGTGACCTTAATTTGTGAATTAAAACTGCTTGCTGTCTTTGATTTTAATTTTCTTTCTATAATGGGGCACCCACAACCGCACAATTGATAGATTAGAAACAAACTCAGGAGAAGTCCAGGTTGGATCGTCACTTTTCTTTAATCCACTCCATCTTTAAATAGTTTAAACTATCTAATATCACCATCCAATTGTTCTTACAAATCTTGCTGAACTATCTGCAGATATCCACATTTATCCCATCTTTATAATCACTATGCACACCTTCCTCACCCACCACCAAGACATCATTCCTACATTCTGACACAGTAATGGATTGTTTTAATAAGATGCCTGTTCTCTTCCCTATTGCTCTTGGAAATGTTCTAAACACAAATATTAATTTCACAATCCGGTCCGAATTTAAACTGCTTTGTCATTGTAGATGCTACATGATGCTTCTCCATAGTTACTATTGTTCCAAATGCTTTCATCTTATTTTGAATACATTTTCATTCACAGTTTCACACCCAATTATTTCTCGAACTTTAGAATGTGACTCCGAATCTTGTTCTGAATTTATTTAAATTTTAATATCATTTACACCTTCCACAACAATATTAATTTTATCTCTCATGACCTCATAATTTCTAGTTTGCTTTCAACTTTGGTTGTATTTCAATGTCTTTGCCAATCCCATTCTCCTTTTCCAGTATCAAACCAGACATTCTCCATTTTTTACCATCTTAGCTTATTTCCTCCTCACTACCGTAAGGCTGTAAGACATTGGAGCAGGAATTAGACCATTTGGCCCATTAAGTCTGCTCTGCCATCCAACCATGTCTGATAGGTTTTTCAAACCCATTTTCCTGCTTTCTCCACATAACCTTTGATCCCCTTGGCAATGAAGAACACAGCTATCTCTGTTTTAAATGTACTCAATTACCTGGCTTCCAATGTCTTCTATAGCAATGAATTCCACAGGGTCTTCCCTTTACTCTAAGGATGTGCTCTCGGGTCCTCGTCTCTCCTGCCAATGGAAACATCTTCCCAATGTCCACTCTGTCCAGGTCACTCAGTATTCTGTAAGCTTCATTCAGATCCCCCCTTGTCCTTCTAACTCCATCGAGTATGGTCCCACAGTGCTGAAACATTTCTCATATGTTAAGCCTGGGATAATTCTTGTGAAACACCTCTGGATGCTCCAGAGCCAATATATCTTTCCTGAGGTATAGGGCCCACAATTGCTTACAATACTCTAAATGTGGTCTGACCAGATCTTATAAAGCCTCAGAAGTACAACCCTGTTTTTATATTCTAGTCCTGTCAAGATGAATGACAACATTGTATTTGCCTTCCTAATTACCAATCCAACCTGCAAGTTTAACTTAAGCGAAACCAGGACTAGAACTCTCAAGCCCCTTTGCAGTTCAGATTTCTGAATTTTCCCCTCATTTAGAAAATAGTCCATGTCTCCACTCTTCCTACCAAAGTGTATGATCTCATGCTTTCGGACATTGTATTTCATCTGCCACTTCTTTGCCCACTTTCCTAACCTGTCTAAGTCTTTCTGCAGCCTCCCTGCCTCCTCAGTACCATCTGCCCTTCCTTCTATCTTTGTATCATCTGAAAGCTTAGCCAGAACACCTTCAGTTCCTTCATCTAGATCATTAATGTACGAAGTGAAAGATTGTGGTCCCAACACTGACCCTTGTGCAACATCTCAAATCTCTGGCTTCCATCCTGAGAAGGACCCTTTTATCCCCACTCACTGCCTTCTGCCAGACAGCCAATCTTCTATCCATGGTAGCACCTTGCCTCTAACACTTTGGGCCCTTATCTTACTCAAGAACCTCCTGTGCAGCAATTTGTTGAAGGTCTTCTGGAAGTCCAGGTAGATAACATTCATTAGCTCTCCTTGGTCTAATCTGCTCAATACCGCAAAAATTTCTAACAGATTTGTCAGGCATGACCTGCCCTTGACAAAACCATGCTGACTTTGCCCTATTCTACCATATACTTCCAAGAACTCAGAAATCTCATCCTTCACAACGGACACCAAAATTTTACCAACGACTAAGGTCAGGCTAATTGGCCTATAATGTCCCATCTTTTGCCTTACTCCCTTTTTAAATAAGGGAGTTACACTAGTGATATCTCAGTTATCTGGGACCTTCCCTGATTCCAATGATACCTGAAAGATCACTACGAAAGCCTCCACTATCTCTTCAGCTATCTCCTTCAGAATTCTGGGTGTTGCTGATATGGTCCAGGTGATTTATCTACTTTCAGACTTTTCAGTTTTTCTAGCACCTTCTCCTTGGTGATGGCCACCTTACTCAGCTCTGCCCCCCACCACCCCTCCTCCCAAATTTCTTGAATGTTTCGGATATTATTGTTGCTAAAAGTTTCCTCACTACTGAAGCTAAATAAGAGTAGGAATTTGTGAAATGTCTTTTTGGAGCAGCTTGTGGTAGAGTCTTCCACTGTGAGACTGGCGCAAAGAACTTATTCAGTTCCTCAGCCATTTCTTTCTTTCTCATTACTACATCTCCAGCACCATTTTCTAGAGGCTCAATGTTCACTTTTACCTCTCTATTTTGTCCTTTCTACATCTAAATAAACTCTTGCGGTCTTTCCTAATATTACCAGCTAGCTTATCTTCATATTTAATCTTCTACCTCTTTATTTCTTCCTTTGTTGTCCTCTGTTGGTCTTTGTAGGTTTCCCAATGCCCTTTGCCACATTATATGTTATCTCTTTTGCTTTTATGCTGTATCTGACTTCCCTGGTCAGCAATACTTGCCTCACCCTCCCTTCTATATTCTTCTTTTTCCTCAGGATGAATTTTTGCTATGTCTTTCAAATTACTCCCAGCAACCCCTACCATTGCTGTTCCACTGTCTTTCCTGCTGGGCTCTTCTCCCAGTCAATTCTTCTCAGCTCCTCCCTCCTGCCTCTGTGGTTGCCTTTATTCAACTGTAATCTCTGATTTTATCTTCTCCCTTACAAGTTGCAGAGTAAATTCTATCATGTTATGATCACTGCCTCCCAAGGGATCCTTCAACTTAAGCTCCCTTAACATGTCTGCCTCATTGCACAATGCTAAAACCAGAATTGCCTGTTCCCTAGTGGACTCCACTACAAGCAGCTCCATCTTGTAGACTCTATTTCACAAATACCTACTCTTATTTAGCTTCAGTGGTGAGGAAATGTTCAACAACAATTATTCAGGATAGAATCAGTAGTCGAATGGAAAAAGGTGGGTTGATTAGGAAGAGCCAGCATGGTTTCTAAAGGGGAAATTATGTTCAACTAATGTGCTGACGTTCTTTAAAGAGGTATGGAAAGTCGGTAATGCCTTTGACATGGTATACGTGGATTTCCAGAAAGCTCTAGACACAGTCCCAGTCAACAGATTTATAAGGAAATTTCTAGGTCATGGTATAAAAGGGGCAGTGCCAATGTGGATACAAAACTGGCTAAGTGATAGAAAACAAAGAGTCTTGTGGTGGAGGCAACTTCAACTGAGGTATTCAAGAGGAAATTGGATGGCTTTTTGAATAGTTATGGTTAGCAGGAATACATGAAAAAAGTAGAAGATTATCATTAGATAATACAGCCAGTGCAGGCATGATGAGCAAAATAGCCTTTGTCCACACTGTGATTCTGTGAATTAAAATAAAGCTCTGTTCATAACTCTAACTATAGAACCTCCAACTAGTGTCAATCTCATAGTCATTGTCTATTTGCTTTTTATCCCCCTGAATAAGACCCCTGCTCCATTCCATCACAACATGGCTCCAAATCATCCCCTTGTAGGTTACTGTCACTGTTCACGAAATTACGGGTTTCCCACAACTTTCTGACCAAGATGATCCACGCCAACCTGGCATGTGAAAATTCTCTCCAAGTAACTCAGTGGTGACTGATACTGAGAACCCTGATTCCGTTTTGCTGCCTCTGAGGATGTTCACCTATTTCCTTCAATCTATATTACTTCGATAACATGTTAAACTAAGACACTCTTCATGAATGGAATCCAGAAATCAACCACACCCTCTGATTTAGAATGGAGTTGCTTGCTACTCAAGCACAGAGATCCTCCGCTCAAGCACAGTGATCTTCTGTTCCTAAACAAAGAATTACAGCTGCTGAATATCTGAAACAAACAAACCAGAAATGGTTAGAGAAACTCAGCAGATCTGACAACATCTGCAAATAGAAACTTGAGTTAATATTTCGTGTCAAGTGTCCCTTCTTCAGAACTCAGAACCATTCTGAAGAAGAGTCACTGAACATGAAACATTAACTCTGCTTTCTCTTCCTAGATGCTGCCAGACCTACTGAGTTTCTCTTGCAATTCTATTTATTTTTTGTTCCAGGTTGTAAACAGTTTTTCTCTGTTTATTTATTTCTAAAAGAGAGTGAATGGTCATGAATAGGTATATCTTATTTGGAAATGGATGTAAGGTCAATCAGTTTCAGATTGCCTTAAGGAAGAGGAAGAGAAAACCATTTTTGAGGTCACATGGCAGACTTTCAAATAAGTTAATGAATATCACAGACAGTGTGGTCAGCAGAGAGAAAAGGCTGTTTGGCTGTGTAAGCAACCACAGCCAGATGCAGCATGGAGATGATCTCTATTCAAAGTGATGAATCTTCTAGCCTCCTTAGGATTCTGGGAAACTGATCCTGGAATGACCACTGATTGTAGATTTAGGGACCTCTCTAAAACTGAGGAATATAACTCGACATGGTCACTTTAAGTTACTACTTAGTGAAACAGTGATGCAGGAACACAATAGAAACTGGAAGCAAGTGTTGACTGTTTGCTAAAAGGACTGTAACTCCATGGAGATTGTGCTGTTTGATAATTATAATAGGATAATGTCATCTTCTGTAGTTTAATGTACAAGTTGCCCACAAAGACAAAACACTAGCTTGGTTAAGAATGCTTTTTTAATCATTTTTATAGCAGGAGCTTTAAAACACATACTTCCTTTGTCACCCTTTCAGCAAGTAACTAGAATTGTTTTAAATTATTGGTAGCTACAGAAATCATAACATTATACATTGTAAGAGTCCACTGCACTGCCATTCCTTCCTTGTTAAATTCTAATTGTAGCCTTAAATCCCACCTGTCTCTAACTCTTATAAAAATTAGAAACTTTCTTAAGCAGTTTATATGATTATTAATCATATTTTTTTTTTAATCCTGCCTAACAGCATCTCAAGATGGAAATCGCTCGAATGCTGAATTCCCTCTGAGGCTGCATTCCGCAATCATTTGGCCATCCATACTCTCATGACTGTATATTGTCAACATACGAATAAGTCATGCACAACAGCAATGTACGTAGATGGAGTTTCTCACTTTGCTTGTCTATCTGCTTTTGAATTAATTTCTACTTTCTTTGTGCTGCTCTACTATATGGTGGGAGATGAGGATTTACCGTGTAAGGGAATAGGATGAAAATGCATTGTAATGTCATTTGTCAAAGCAACAGCTGTTGTGCCACAACAGTTGTCAATGACCTTTCTCTTCTGACATTTAAAAAGGGAAGCAAATACAACACATATTACACTGGGTTTCTTCAAAGGACCAATCAGTAATGATGCTACCTGCACTATTTAACCTGCAGTGTCTGAGATTATTTTTTAGCTGTGGTGATTTGTTTAAAGTCAGCTACAATGCATACAAATGTAACAAGTTGACATCACCCTCCCTTCTGAATTATGTTTAGTGAAAATTGTCCAGGTATTTTCTGGCCTCCAAAAATCGAACACATGTGATCTGGCTGATTACCACCCCATAAACCTACTCTTAATCAACAAGACATTGATGGAAGGGGTCATTAACAATGTTATCTAATGACGCTTTCACTAATAACCTACAAAATCAAAGCTCAGTTTGGGTTCCATTAGGGGCCCAACAGGAGGATGCACAAGAGCCCAATAACTGCAGCTTGATGCTCCATTTTAATTGCAGGGCAAGGGCGGAGAGAACGAGGACCAGGGGGCTGCCGGGAAGGTAAACAAGCCATTTAAAAGCTGATATATTCAGGCAGCAGCTGAACCTGAGACACTACCTGTGGAGTGTTGCCCACCCGTCCTCCTCCTCTAACCAAATAAAGACGGTGGTGTGTGGATAAGGTAGGGTATTTCTGTTATTGTTTATTTTATCTTGTGATTGGTTAAAAAAAAGTTCTCTTTCCTTTTTTGTAACTTTAGTCTCAACTTAGATAAAGGTTAAGATTAAAAATGGCAGGAGATCTCAGACCTGTGTATTGCTCCTCTTGTTCAATGTGAGAGCTCGGGGACGCAGCTGGTGTCCAGTCATGGATAGCATGTTTAGTGAATTGGTCACACCGCAGATTAGGATTGCTGAGGGAGAAAGGGAATGGGTGACCAAAAGGCAGAGAAGGAACAGGTAGGTAGTCCCCTGTGGTCATCTCCCTCCAAAACAGGTATACCGTTTTGGATACTGTTGGGGAAGATGGCTCACCAGGAGAAGACAGCAGTAGCCAGGTTCGTGGCACTGTGGCTGGCTCTGCTGTACAGAAGGGTAGGAAAAAGAGTGGAAAGGCTATAGCCATAGGGGATTTAATTGTAAGGGGTGTAGACAGGCATTTTTGTGGTCAAAAACGAGACTCCCAAATGGTATGTTGCCTCTCACATGCACAGGTCAGGGATGTCTTGGATCGACTAGAGAAAATTCTCAAGGGGGAGGGTGAACGTGGAGTTGTCGTGGTGCACATAGGCACCAATAATACAGGTGAAAATCGGATGAGGTTACAAAAAATTTAAGAAGTTAGGAACCAAGTTAAAAAGAAGTAGTAATCTCAGGATTGCTACCAATGCCATGTGCTAGTCAGAGTAGGAATGATAGAATATTCAAGATGAATGCATGGCTTGAGAGATGGTGCAGGAGGGAGGGGTTCAGATTTTTTAGACATTGGGACCAGTCCTGGGGGAGGTGGGACTATTACAAATCGGATGGTCTATACCAGGGTCAGACTGGAACCAATGTCCTTGGGGGTACTTTTGCTAACGCAGTTGGGGAAGGATAAACTAATGTGGTAGGGGAATGGGGACCAAATGAGGAGGTTAGTGGACAGGAAGGAGGTAGTAACTAAAGTCTGTAAAGAACTAGATAATGAAGTCAGCATGACTAAGGGGATGAGTAGGCAGGAAGTGGCAGATGAACACAATGGGACTGGTGGTCTCAGGTGCATTTGTTTGCAATACTGGTCAAAGAAGATATCACAGCTGTGCTGAAGGAGGGCACTATGGAGGATTCGAACAGTGAGGCAATATGGGCAGAGCTCAGAAATAGGAAGGGTGCGGTAACAATGTTGGGCTGTACTACAGGTTCCCAACAGCAAGCGTGGGATGGAGGTACAAATATGTAGAGAGATCATAGAAAGATGGAGGAGCAACAGAGTGGTGTGATAGGAGATTTTAATTTTCCCAACACTGACTGGGATTCACTTAGTGTTAGTGATCTGGGTGGTGCAGAATTTGTAAGGAGCATCCAGGAGGATTTTCTAGAGCAGTATGTAAGTAGTCCAACATGGGAAGAGGCCAAACTGGGCCTGGTGTTAGGAAATGAGCTCGGCCAGGTGGTTGAAGTTTCAGTGGGGGAATTACTTTGGGAATAGTGATCACAATTCCATAATTTTAGAATACTTATGGACAAAGACGAGAGTGGTCCTAAAGAAAGAGTGCGAAATTGGGGGAAGGCCACCAATACCAAAATTCAGCAGGAGCTGGGGAATGCAGATTGGGAGAGCTGTTTGAAGGGAAATCCACATTCAATAAGTGGGAGGCTTTTAAAGAAAAGTTGATTAGAATTCAGGAGAGATATGTTCCTGTGAAAATGAGGGATAGAAATGGCAGGATTATGGAACCATGGATGACAGGTGAAATTGTGAGACTAGCTAAGAGAAAAAAGGATACGTACATAAGGTCTAGGTGACTGAAGACAGATGAAGCTTTGGAAGAATCCCAGGAATGTAGAATCAATCAGAAACGATGAATTAAGAGGGCTAAAAGGGATCAGGCTTAGCGAGCAGGGTTAAGGAAAACCCCAAAGCTTTTATTCATATGTAAGGAGCAAGAGGGTAACAACAGAAAGGGTTGGCCAACTCAAAGACAAAGAAGGAAAGTTATACGTGGAAGATGGGTGCAATTCTTAATGAGTACTTTGCATCGGTATTCACAGAGGAAAGTGATATAGTGGATGTTGAGGTTAGGGATAGATCTTTGATTATAAGGAGGGAGGAAGTGTGTATTCTAAAAGGCATTAAGGTGGACAAGTCGCCTGACCAGGTGGGACATATCCCAGGTTACTGACGGAAGCTAGAGAGGAAATAGCTGGGGCATTAACAAATACCTTTGCAGCATCCTTCAAAATGGGGGAGGTCCCAGGGGACTGGAGAATTGCTAATGCTGTCCCCTTGTTTAAGAAAATTAGCAAGGATAATCCAGGTAATTACAAACCTGTGAACCTGACATCAGTGGTAGGGAAGCTACTGGAGAAGATACTAAGGTATAGGATATATACCCATTTGTAAGAAAATGGACTTATCGGTGATAGGCAGCATGGTTTTGTGCTGGGAAGTTCATGTCTTACAAATCTAATAGAATTATTTGAAGATGTGACAAAGTTGATTGAGGGAAGGGATGTAGATGTCATATACATGGACTTTAGTAAGGCCTTTGATAAGGTTCCCCATGGTAGGCTGATGAAGAAGGTGAAGTTGCATGGGGTCCAGAGTGTTCTAGCTAGATAGATAGAGAACTGGTTGGGTAACAAGAGCCAGAGAGTAGTAGTGGAAGAGAGCTTCTCACAATGGAGACCTGTGACCAGTGGTGTCCCATAGGGATCCGTATTGGGACCACTGTTGTTGGTGATATACATAAATGATTTGGAGGAAGGTGTAGGTTGCCTCATTAGCAAGTTTGCAGATGACACTAAGATTGGTGGAGCAGCAGATAATGAAGAGGACTGTCAGAGAATACAGCAGAATGTAGATAGATTGGAGAGTTGGGCAGAGAAATGGCAGATGGAGTTCAATCCAGACAGGTGATGCATTTTGGAAGATGCAATTCCAGAGTGAACTATACAGTAAATGGAAAAGTCCTGGGAAAAATTGATATACAGAGAGATCTGGGGTGTTCAGGTCCATTGTTCCCTGAAAGTGGCAAAGCAGGTCAGTAGAGTGGTCAAGAAGGCATATGGCATGCTTTCCTTCATTGGATGAGGTATTGAGTATAAGAGTTGGCAGGTCATGTTACAATTGTATAAGACTTTGGTTCGGCCACATTTGGAATACTACTTACAGTTCTAGTCACCACATTACCTAAAGGATGTGGATGCTTTGGAGAGGGCGCAGAGGAGATTCTCCGGGATGTTGCCTGTTATGGAGGGTGTTAGCTATGAGGAGAGGTTGAGTAGATTAGGATTATTTTCATTGGAAAGAAGGAGGTTGAGTGGGGATCTGATTAAGGCCTACAAAATCATGAGAGATGTAGACAAGGTGGTTAGTAAGAAACTTTTACCAGAGTGGAGGACTCAATTACTCGGGGTCATGAGTTCAAAGTGAGATGGGAAAAATTTACGGGGAAAATTCTTCACGCAGAGGGTGCCCTCAATACATGCTCTTAAAGTATCCAATATAACATTTTCTTTTTCAGGCACACTGAATGATTTTCAAATGATATGTTTGGAGAATTGGCACAAGAATTAGTTGTGTTGTTGACAGTGAAGAGAAAGGTCAGCGCAGTCTGAAATTGATCAGCTGGTTAATTGGGCAAAGCAATGACAGATCTGATTGAGGTATACAAGATTATCAGGGACATAGTCAGAGTAGATTATAAGACTATCTTCCCCATGGCAGACCAGATGGCATGAATTTAATGTGAGAAGCAACTGGTTTAGAGAAAATGTGAGCAAACGGTTTGTCACCCAGAGGGTGGTAGATAATATGGAATGTGCTGCCTGAGAGGGCGGTGGAGGCAAGTGCTCTCACTTCATCTAAAAAGCATCTGGATGAGTGCTTAAAATGCCATGGCTTAGCAAGCTATGGACCAAGTGCAGGTAAGTGGAATTAGTGTAGTTTGGTATTTGTTAGTCAGCATTGATGTAGAGGACTGAAGGGCCTGTTTTCTGCCGAATAAGTCTATGGTTGTCTCTGATTAAGCTTCACCAAAATAAATAGTCCGGCCCAAAACCTTTCCAAGAAAATAAAGGGATTATAAGTCTAAGTTTGCTCATTGAACTTGAAGGTTTGTTTTCAGACTTTTTGTCACCATACTAGGTAACATCATCAGTGAGAGTCTCCGGTGAAGTGCTGGTGGTATGTCTCGCCTCTTTATTTATGGATCTTGGTTTCGCCCACTTAAAAAACCAAGACCTATAAATAGAGTATAAATGGTAAATAGACATACCACCAGCGCTTCACCGGAGACTCTCACTGATGATGTTACTTAGTATGGTGATGAAACATCTGGAAACAAACCTTCAAGCTCAGCAAGCTAACTTACATACTTATCATCGACCTGAGCTACAAATCTTCTCAAAAATCAATACAGTTCCTTCTACATTGTTGCATAATTTTGAAATAAAAATCACCAAAGTCAATGTAAAACTTTGTTTTTTTTCCTCAACTGTTGAATATTCGATTGACAGTCAGTTTCTTTGAAATGCAGCTAACAGGCTATTTGATCCCCATCTCATCATCTTGCAGTAAAGCACACCCCACATTGCGAAGGGGAACATATGACCAAGTGAACAGTCAATTTGAATGGTTTGTCACATGGTTGGCACAGCTAAAACTGGTGCAAATGTCAGCACAGCTTTCAAGTTTTCAATGACACTTTGACAATCTAACATCTATTCAAACTTTCCATCATTCTTCAACAAATGCATTAAAGGTTCAAAGACAGTGCTGAAATTTGGAAGAAACTTGCAATAAAATCCATTCGTGCCAACATAACACAAAATTTAGTATTTTGTCCTAGGCATAGGAAAATCCAAAATAGCCTGTAGTTTTCTATATGCTGCTTGGCCTTCTCCCAGAATGTGGCCCAAATAAATCAATTTTGATTTGACAAATTCACCCTGCCAGATTTTCAATCAAATTTTGTTTTTTTGAGTCAGTGAAACAATTTAGATAAATAGTACCCAAGTCAATTGTCTGTGTGAGCTATCATAAGTATCCACAAAGCCGCTACTTTACTGATCTTTAACACCTCATGCTCATCTAAACAGGTTTTTAAGTTTGCAGGAACACTATTCCTGAACTCCTCCATGATAACTACCTCGACATTCCTGATTTTTTTCTTTAGCTTTAATGATCTAACCCACTGATAACACTTTTCTTTTGTCCCTTCCAAATTCTACAAATGTCTAATTAGGTTTCTTCCTTGCACTCCTAAATTTTAGTTGCCTAGCTTCAGTGACAAGCTCACAAACATTGAGTAGTGGCCTTTTAGTGGCTTCATACTGTGCAGTTATTCTGACAAACTGCCATACACAGGCACAGTGGTACCTGTCAAAATACTCTAACATTAAAGTTCAAACCTCTTTTGGCCACTTCATCTGTCCAACTCACCTACCAAATGAGGTAAAATACCTTCAACTCTATTCTCAGTAAATTTAGGAACTTACTTAAATCAAATGCTTTGTTGGAATCATAATCATCCTGCAAGTTTTAACCTTTTCCTTTCTTCTTTATTCAATACATTTTTTTGGCAAACTCATGTTTTCTGTGATCCCTGTCTTTTTGGAATTTGATTTTTATTAATTCTATTGCTTTCTGTTCTTTTTCCCTCCCTTTCCATTTCAAGTTTTCTTAATTTTATGTCCCTTTCCATTACTCTTGACTTTTCTTTCTCCTCCCTTTCCCTTTGTCTATGTTTCCCATTCTCCTCACTCCACTCACTCCAGTCTTTTCATTTTCACTTGTATCTTCACTAATTCCAGTTGTGACACCCCAATTTTAGGTTTCCTTCCTTCCAATTCTCTACAGTGCATTGAATAATTATTTGATCACTTTCATTCCTACAAGATCCTTTTCTATCTGCCTTCAGTTCATCTTCTAATTCTCTCAGATGTATCATTTCAGAACAGTTTGGTTATAATAACTATAACAAAGAGTAATTGTGTTCATGGTGGGATCGGAAACAGCTGACCTCTGCTGTCCTTCACGAAGAGGAAACAATTTAAATGTATTTACTCGTTTTGGTTTCTAGGTAACGATCTACACTATAGGAAAATCCCATCCCCAGATGGGTAAGGCCATGATAGGGCTGAGCTGTGAGGGGCCTATCGATCAATCACACGCTACTAAGGCGGAGATGTTCCTCTTGTTTGTTTGCCAGTCCCACATTTTTCACATGTTTGTATAAATAGACCAGCGACTTGGGTTGCTGAGAGGAGACTCTGGTATTTTTGGTTGAGCTCACCCATGAAGGACTACTGCAACTGTGACAACACAACCCAGCAAAGTCAAAATAAGAGAGCACGGGGGGCTAAAGGTGCAATAACACAATATAGTTCAGTTCTCGGGGCACGGGGGGCTAAAGGTGCAAACACACAATATAGTTCAGTTCTCGGGACACGGGGGGCTAAAGGCGCAAATACACAATATAGTTCAGTTCTCGGGGCACGGGGGGGGGCTAAAGGTGCAAACACACAATATAGTTCAGTTCTCGGGGCACAGGGGACTAAAGGTGCAATTCCACAATATAGTTCAGTTCTCGGGGCACGGGGGGCTAAAGGTGCAATTCCACAATATAGTTCAGTTCTCGGGGCACAGTGTGCTAAAGGTGCAAACACACAATATAGTTCAGTTCTCGGGGCACAGGGGACTAAAGGTGCAATTACACAATATAGTTCAGTTCTCGGGGCACGGGGGGCTAAAGGTGCAATTCCACAATATAGTTCAGTTCTCGGGGCACAGTGTGCTAAAGGTGCAAACACACAATATAGTTCAGTTCTCGGGGCACAGCGGACTAAAGTTGCAAATACACAATATAGTTCAGTTCTCGGGGCACAGGGGGCTAAAGGTGCAATTACACAATATAGTTCAGTTCTCGGGGCTCAGGGGACTAAAGGGGCACAGGGGACTAAAGTTGCAAATACACAATATAGTTCAGTTCTCGGGGCACGGGGGGGCTAAAGGTGCAATTACACAATATAGTTCAGTTCTCGGGGCATGGGGGGCTAAAGGTGCAAATACACAACATAGTTCAGTTCTCGGGGCTTAGGGGACTAAAGGGGCACAGGGGACTAAAGGTGCAAATACACAATATAGTTCAGTTCTCGGGGCACGGGGGGCTAAAGGCCCAATTACACAATACAGTTCAGTTCTCGGGGCACGGGGGGCTAAAGGTGCAAATACACAATATAGTTCAGTTCTCGGGGCACAGGGGGCTAAAGGCGCAATTACACAATATAGTTCAGTTCTCGGGGCACAGGGGGCTAAAAGTGCAAATACACAATATAGTTCAGTTCTCGGGGCACGGGGGGCTAAAGGTGCAAATACACAATATATTTCAGTTCTCGGGGCACAGTGTGCTAAAGGTGCAAACACACAATATAGTTCAGTTCTCGGGGCATGGGGGGCTAAAGGTGCAAATACACAACATAGTTCAGTTCTCGGGGCACAGGGGGCTAAAGGCGCAATTACACAATATAGTTCAGTTCTCGGGGCACAGGGGGCTAAAGGCGCAATTACACAATATAGTTCAGTTCTCGGGGCACAG
>NC_057715.1:58172307-58174704 GCF_004010195.1 Chiloscyllium plagiosum
CACAATATAGTTCAGTTCTCGGGGCATGGGGGGCTAAAGGTGCAAATACACAATATAGTTCAGTTCTCCGGGCACGGGGGGCTAAAGGTGCAAATACACAATATAGTTCAGTTCTCGGGGCACGGGGGGCTAAAGGTGCAATTCCACAATATAGTTCAGTTCTCGGGGCACAGGGGGCTAAAGGTGCAAATACACAATATAGTTCAGTTCTCGGGGCACAGGGGGTAAAGGTCCAAAAACACAATATAGTTCATTTCTCGGTATGCAATTTTCACTTCAGACCACAGGGTGACGCTAAACCGAGCTCTAAGAATTTCCGGAAGTGATCGCGAGGCTTGTAGTTTCAAGAGTGGAAATGACATCAAATGTAATGTTATGTTAAATAAGCTTTTAGCACTCATTCGGATTCAAATAGTAGCAATACTTTATTGCTTTTCAGTAGAAATATCTGGTAAGAGCTGAGTACTGAGATAGAAAGGAAGGATATGAAACGGATACAACATTGCAAGAGTTTGTTACAAACTTGCCACTTCCGAGTTCACGCCCTGCAACATCGTTTAAATCAAAGTGTTGGAGCGCTGTTCAAACGTGGTGAGTATGACTGCTTACAATAAACATATCGCAGCATATTGATCTGTCATTTGGGTCAATAAGTTCATTTTCCAGACACACTGAACGGCATTTTAAAAGGTTTATCCTACTCCATGCAATTAAAGTGACGTGGTCAAATTCTCGATAAAACTCTCAATCGCTCAGGTAACCCCGGATATATTTTGTCAGTCCTACCAGGTAGGGAGTTCTGTTTTCTTTTGCCAGGTCCAAAGCGAGTGGGATCCTATCTGTAAGTCGTTATACTTGTCTTGAAAAATCTCCAATTTCATTGAAAACACAATCAGAAAGAAAACCCAGAAGGATTTATTGATTTCCCATTGTCCAGTGAAAAAATATGATGATAAAAATATTACTTTGGTGGAACTGTACTGTAATTAATCAGGATTTTCCCCACTGACCTTCAGCGCAGGGCAAAACAAACTAATTGGACACATCCCTAATTGCAGGTCACAACAATTTAAACATCTCTGTGAATATGCTTGTAATTAGTGATCTCATAAAAATCTATAACAATAAGTGTGTGTAAGAGATTCTGATAAAAAATGGTAATTCCTGACAACAGAATTTCAAAAAAACTGATTTATTTATGAAAAGGGTGTGGGATCTGTAAGATAAAGTTCTAAATTGAAGAAAAGCCGATTTTGATAGTATTAGGGAATAACTTTCAAAAGTTGATGGGGGTAGATATTTGCAAATAAAGGGATGACTGAAAAATGGGTAGCCTTCAAAAATAAGATAATCTGTCTAGAGACAGTATGCTCACGTGAAGCGCAAGGCTGGTAGGTGCAGGAAATGCTGGATGTCTCGAGAAACTGAGATTTTGGTCAAGAAAAACAAGGAAGCATATGTCAGGTATAAAGAGTAGAGTTGAGTGAATCCCTAGATGAGTATAAAAACAGGAGAAGTTTACTGAAGAGGGAAAACAGGAGGGCAAAAAGGAGACAGGTGAGAGCTCTGGTAAGTAGGGTAAAGGAGAATCCAAAGGATTCTACAAATGGATTAAGGATGAAAGGGTAACTAGGGAAAGAATAGGAACCCTTAAAGATTAGCAAGGCCACCTATGTGTGGAGATGGGGGAGATTCTAAATGAGTATTTTGCATCAGTTATTTAGAGTCATAGAGATGTACAGCATGGAAACAGACCCTTCGGTCCAACATGTCCATGCTGACCAGATATCCCAACACAATCTAGTCTTACCTGCCAGCACCCGGCCCACATCCCTCCAAACCCTTCCTATTCATATACCTATCCAAATGCCTCTTAAATGTTGCAATTGTACCAGCCTCCACTACTTCCTCTGGCAGCTCATTCCATACACATACCACCCTCTGTATGAAAAAGTTGCCCCTTAGGTCTCTTATATTCTTCCCCTCTCACCCTAAACCTATGCTGTCTAGTTCTGGACTCCCCGACCCCAGGGAAAAGACTGTGTCTATTTACCCTATCCATGCCCCTCATTTCTGAACCCTTTCAAGTTTCACAACATCTTTCCAATAGGAAGGAGAGCAGAATTGAACGCAATATTCCAACAGTGGCCTAATCAATGTCCTGTACAGCCGCAACATGACCTCCCAACTCCTGTACTCAATACTCTGACCAATAAAGGAAAGCATACCGAACGCCTTCTTCACTATCCTCTCAAGTTTGTGAGGCATGATTTCCCACACACAAAGCCATGTTGACTATCCCTAATCAGTCCTTGTCTTTCCAAATACATGTACATCCTGTCCCACAGGATTCCCTCCAACAACTTGCACACCACTGAGGTCAGGCTCACCGGTCTA
>NC_057715.1:58174783-58265258 GCF_004010195.1 Chiloscyllium plagiosum
CCCTTCTTAAACAGTGGCACCACGTTTACCAGCCTCCAGTCTTCCGGCACCTCACCTGTGACTATCAATGATACAAATATCTCAGCAAGAGGCCCAGTAATCACTTCTCTAGCTTCCCACAGAGTTCTCGGATACACCTGATCAGGTCCTGGGGATTTATCCACCTTTAACCGTTTCAAGACATCCAGCTCTTCCTCCTCTGTAATCTGGACATTTTGCAAGATGTCACCATCTATTTCTCTACAGTCTATATCTTCCATATCCTTTTCCACAGTAAATGCTGATGCAAAATACTCATTTAGTATCGCCCCCACTTTCTGCAGCTTCGCACAAAGGCCACCTTGCTGATCTTTGAGGGGCCCTATTCTCTCCCTAGTTACCCTTTTGTCCTTAATGTATTTGTAAAAACCCTTTGGATTCTCCTTAATTCTATTTGCCAAAGCGATCTCATGTCCCCTTTTTGCCCTCCTGATTTCTCTCTTAGGTATACTCCTATTTCCTTCATACTCTTCTGAGGATTCACTCGATCTATCCTGTCTATACCTTACATATGTTTCCTTCTTTTTCTTAACCAAACCTTCAATTTCTTTAGTCATCCAGCATTCCCTACTCCTACCAGCCTTTCCTTTCACCCTGAAAGGAATAACTTTTCTCTGGATTCTTGTTATCTCATTTCTGAAGGCTTCCCATTTTCCAGCCGTCCCTTTGCCTGCGAACATCTGCCTCCAATCAGTTTTCAAAAGTTCTTGCCTAATACCGTCAAAATTGGCCTTTCTCCAATTTAGAACTTCAACTTTTAGATCTGGTCTATCCTTTTCCATCACTGTTTAAAATCTAATAGAATTATGGTCTCTGGCCCCAAAGTGCTCCCCCACTGACACCCCAGTCACCTGCCCTGCCTTATTTCCCACGAGTAGGTCAAGTTTTGCACCTTCTCTATTAGGTACATCCGCATACTGAATCAGAAAATTGTCTTGTACGCACTTAAGAAATTACTCTCCATCTAAACCTTTAACACTATGGCAGTCCCAGTCGATGTTTGTAAAGTTAAAATCCCCTACCTTTACCACCCTATTATTCTTACAGATAGCTGAGACCTCCTTATAAGTTTGTTTCTCAATTTCCCGCTGACTATTGGGGGGTCTATAATACAATCCCAATAAGGTTATCATCCCTTTCTTATTTCTCAGTTCCACCCAAATAACGTCCCTGGATGTATTTCCAGGAATATCCTCCCTCAGCACAGCTGTAATGCTATCCCTTATCAAAAATGCCACTCCCCCTCCTCTCATGCCTCCCTTTCTATCCTTCCCGTAGCATTTGTATCCTGGAACATTCAGCTGCCAGTCCTGCCCATCCTGGTCCACGTTTCTGTAATTGCTATGATATCCCAGTCCCATGTTCCTAACCATGCCCTGAGTTCACCTGCCTTCCTTGTTAGGCCCCTTGCATTGAAATAAATGCAGTTTAATTTATTAGTCCTACCTTGTCCCTGCCTGGCCTGACTGTTTGACTCGCTTTTGTTCTGAACTGTATCAGTTTCAGATCGATCTTTCCTCAATATCTCCCTGGGTCCCACCCCCCCACCTTACTAGTTTAAATCCTCCCGAGCAGCTCCAATAAATTTCCCTGCCGGTATATTAGTCCCCTTCCAATTTAGGTGCAATCCGTCCTTCTTGTACAGGTCACTTCTAGCCCAAAAGAGATTCCAATGATCAAAAATGTGAATCCTTCTCTCATACACCAGCTCCTCAGCCATGCATTCATCTGCTCGATTCTCCTATTCCTGCCCTCACTAGCTTGTAGCACTGGGAGTAATCCAGAAATTACTACTCTTGAGGACCTCCTTTTTAAATTTCTGCCTAACTCTCTGTAAACTCCCTTCAGAATCTCAACCTTTTCCCTTCCTATATCGTTGGTTCCAACGTGGACAATGACCTCTTACTGGCCCCTCTCCCCCTGAGAACATTCTGCACCCTCTGAGACATCCTTGATCCAGGCACCAGGGAAACAACACCATTCTGATTTTTCGCTGTGGGCCACAGAAACGTCTGTCTGTACCTCTGACTACAGAATCCTCTAACACAATTGATCTCTTGGAAGCCGACATACCCCTTGTTGCATTAGAGCCAGTCTCAATACCAGAAACCTGGCTGTTCCCCTGAGAATCCATTACCCCCTACATTTTCCAAAACAGCATACCTGTTTGAAATGGGTATATCCACAAAAGACTCCTGCACTAGCTGCCTACCTCTCTTACCTTTCCTGGAGTTAACCCATCTATGTGACTGTATCTGAGACTTCCCAACTGCCATCCATCACATACTGTTGCTGTTGCAAATTCCTCATTGCTTCTTACTTTCTTTCCAACTGATCCATTCGATCTGATAAGATTCGCATCCAGCAGCATTTATGGTAGATATAATCCGCAGTAACCCTTAAACTCTCTTTAAACTCCCACATCTGACAAGAAGTACATATCGCTGTACTAAAGGCCATTTTTGCTCCTTCACAATCTACAGACCCAGAAAATAACACTACCTTATTCCTGTACAAAACACTGCCCCAGGTTAAATTAATAGTTATAGCTTATATTTTAAGTTTAATCAAGAGACATATCTCCAAAAACATATAATCAAGAAAGAACCCACTCTACGCACTACTGCAGCCTTTCTATTGGACACACTTAAAACAACGATTAAATTATCTGACTCTGTGCTGTGAACTTCGCTCAAACCGGTTCCTCCAAGATTAGTTGTGAATTTCACTGTTTGTTAATTTTCCCAGATGCACTCCAATGTCCGGCGACACATGAATTCAAAACAGTAAAGGCAGTAACTGTGCAGGTTCTCTCTCTCTCCTGCACTGTCCTCACCATGTGCTTCCTTTGTCAGTTCTTCTCCCTTTTAAAACTGCTGTTGTTTTGACTTTTTTTTTTCCAAAGTTCCAAAACTATGGAGAAGGATTTGGAAGCAAGAGAACTTGTGAAAATAAATAGCTATGGATTGAAAAATGTTCATATTACAGAGGAGGAGGAGGAGTTGCTGAATGTCTTAAAATGCATAAAGGTAGATAAATCCCCTAGACCTGAATAGGTGTACGCTAGAACTCTGTGGGAACCTAGGGAAGTGATTACTGGGACCCTTGCTGAGATATTTTGTCTCATCGATACCCACAGGTGAGTTGCCGGAAGACTGGAGGTTGACTAATGTGGTGCCACTATTTAAGAAAAGTGGTAAGGAAAACCCAGGGAACTAAAGACTGGTGGGTCTGACATCGGTGGTCAGCAAGTTGTTGGAGGGAATCCTGAGGGACAGGATTTACACATATTTGGAAAGGGAAGGACTGATTAGGGATCGCCAGCATGGCTTTGTGCATGAGAAATCAGGTCTCATTAATTTGATTGGGTTTTTTGAAGAAGTGATGAAGGTAGTGTGGTGGATGTGATCTATGTGGACTTCAGTAAGGTGTTCAACAAAGTTCTGCATGGGAGATTGTTCAGCAAGGTTAGATCTCATGGAATACAGGGAGAACTAGCCATTTGGATATAGAACTGGTTCAAAGTTAGAAGACAGGGTATTGATGGAGGGTTGCTTTTCAGACTGAAGGCCAGTGACCACAAGGATTGGTACTGGGTCCACTGCTTTTCATCATTTATTTAAATGATTTGGATATGAACATAGGAGGTATAGTTGGTAGGTTTGCAGTTGACACCGAAATTGGTGGTGTAGTCGACAGCAAAGAAGGTTATCTCAGTGTACAATGGGATCTTGATCAGATGGACGGGTGGCCAAGGAATGGCAGATGGAGTTTAATTTAGATAAATGTGAGATGCTGTATTTTGGAAAGACAAATCAGGGCAGGACTTAATGATTGTTGATGAACAAAGAGACCTTGGCATGCAGGTTCATAGTTCCTTGAAAGTAGAGTCGCAGGTAGATAGGCTAGTGAAGAAGGTGTTTGGTTTGCGTTCCTTTATTGGTCAGAGTATTGAGTAAAGCAGTTGGAAGATCATGTTATGGCTGTGCAGGACAGTGGTTGGGCCATTTTTGGAATACTACGATCAATCTTGGCCTCACTGCTGTCGGAAGGATATTGTGAAACTTGAAAGTGTTCAGAAAAAATTGCGATGATGTTGCCAGGGTTGGAAGCTTTGAGCTATATAGCAAGAGTCTGATCAGGCTGGGGCTATTTTCCCTAGAGGGTCAGATGCTGAGGGGTGACCTTTATAGAAGTTTATAAAACCATGAAGAGCTGGGTAGGGTGAATAGTCAAGGTCTTTTTCCTGGAGTGGTGGAGTCCAGAACTAGAGGGCATATGTTTACGGTGAGAAGGGAAAGACTTTAAAAGGGACCTGAGGGGCAAACTTTTCACACACAGGGTGGTGCGTATATGGAATAAGCTGCCAGAGAAAGTGTTGCAGGCTGGTACAATTAGAACATGTAAAATTCAGCTGAATGGGTACATGAATAGTAAGGGTTTAGAAGGATATGGGCCACATGTTGGCAAGTTGGACTAGATTAATTCAGGATTTCTGGTCAAAATGAACAAGTTGGAGCAAAGGGTCTATTTCTTTGCTGTACAGCCCAAGACTATGACACTGTGTCTCTTTTTAGACACAAGAGGCTTGCTTTTCTGCCTCTCCTTGTCTGCAGGCATGCTCAGGGGAAGGTGTGTATGGCAGAATATCTGGCTCCATTTGAGGATTTGCCCTGAGAGCTGATCTTATGCCGCTTCACCTCAAGGAAATGTGGGACCTGCTGAAGATGCAGAATGCACTGTGCTTAGAAAGTGCTCCTTGTATCATTCAGCAGCAATCAACTGTCAGGCCTGTGCAAATGTATGAATCCTTCTGCTGTAAATGGAGTAGATCCCTGTTGCTGACACCTTTAAAAAGAACAAAAGATGAAAAAAATCAACTTTCTGCTCTCTATTTTCAGTAATTTAGTTTTTTTAAAGGGTAGTGAATCTTTTTATGGCTACTATATATTTTATTTTCAGTAAACAATCGATGTATCTTCAACAAAATAGAATTCCTAAAGGCTGTTCTTTCCCTAATGTAACCAATTCTGCCATACTATAGAGCAGACAGAAGTCATACAAGACCTTTGTTTCAAAAGTAAATTGATTACATATTTTATATATTTCTGGTCACTTATCTAGAACACTAGATGAAATAAGTCACACAAAGCTGATCTTTTTTGCTTGTTTGTAGGTTTTTCCACTGCTGCTGTGATGCGCACGTACGATATTAGCAAGGCTGAACCGTTGTCCAAGGAGCAGAGGAGATTATGTTTCGATACTCACGCTCTAGTTCTGGAGCTGGAGAATAATGGTGAGTAAAACACAGCACTCCTGCTAAATGTTTGAATTTTATTGTATCCAACTTAAAATTAGACAAGATTAGATTCCCTAGAATGGAAACCGGCCCTTTGGCCCTACAAGTCCACACCAACCCTCCGATAAGTAACCTACCCGGACCCATTCCCCTACCCTATATTTATCCCTGACTTGGCAATTTAGCCAATTCACCTGACCTTCACATCTTTGGATTGTGGGAGGAAACCCACGCAGACACAGGGAGAATGCGCAAACTCCACGCAGTCGCCCGACACGGGAGTTGAGCCTGGACCCCTGGGGCTGTGAGGCTGCAGTGCTAACTATGGAGCCACTGTGCTGCCAATATTCTGCTGATGATCAAAACTAACTGTTTCATTCTGTGCAGATGGGACTTGATATTTTGTTTTTCTTTTTTTAAATTACAAGAAGTTAAATTAGGGCAAACAGAAGAAGAATAAGTTTCTAAACTCATGAATCTGCCTAAGCCCATCACTTTCAGACCTCCAGATTGTCCAGTCTGTCTCACCCTGGAACTATACAGTGGCAACAGAAGTGGTATTCCCCACTATATGGATGTTGCTGTCAATCCAAAAAGTCATTCTGCCTACCACACAAATGAGTAACAGACATCACGTCCCTTCAGCTCTTTGAAACAGGCAGCGTACTCAACCAAACATGTGCTTTCAAAATTCAGAACATGCTCTCCAACATTAGATGTGAGCCTGTGATTGGGCAGCACTGACTGAACAATCATGAGTGAGCCAAGAATTATACTAATAACCAATTTAAGATTATCTGACAAGCTTACAACACTGCTCACTTACATTTGCTAAAAGCTACATATATTGATTTGTAGGGGCTGGGCTTCTGCTAGAAGAATGAATTTGCCTAGTTATTGTACTTTTACAATTAAACAGTTGTATGGGTGACACTTTCCTGATATATTCTCCAAGGGGTGTTTCACCCAACCAGGGTGCATTTGCTTTTTTTCTTAACTTTCTAAAAAAAAAGCTGAGGTGGTAATCAGTTGAGGCAGTGCCATGGAGAACGCATCAGGAAACAGAGTCCATTTACCCACAAATCAGCACCCCCCACCCCCACCCCCACCCCCAAACACCATTTCTCTTACAATGTAAATTATCCTTCCCT
Organism: Chiloscyllium plagiosum; assembly: GCF_004010195.1. Lineage (NCBI taxonomy): Eukaryota > Metazoa > Chordata > Chondrichthyes > Orectolobiformes > Hemiscylliidae > Chiloscyllium > Chiloscyllium plagiosum. The sequence goes on from NC_057715.1 coordinate 58,181,273, forward strand.
TTGAAATTCTGATATCTGTCTTGATGAGTGAAAGATGAAAAGCTTAAATATCATGAAACAGAATTTTGCAGGGTGGGGGCGAAGGTTGGGTGGAGACAACCAACCAACATTCCTTGAAGATGCCTACGGGTAGTCATGACATGCTGAAGATGGGCTCAATTGGTAGAAACTGGGCCTTCTGTCCCTCAGTGGGAGGAAATCTCACCCTTTCTGGGGTTGCTTACCAATGTGCAACAGCTCTGGCAGCACCAGATCTTGGTACTGGGCACTATCTGGAATGTAGGCAGGCCCGGGAAGAAAGATCCATGGATTGCATACCAGGTAAAAAGAGACATTGGGTGGGAAGATTTAATGACCTTAGGGAGGGGATGGAGAGGTGAATTTTAAATTCCATGTTGGAAGAAGGAAGGGTATTGGGTGCTATCTTCTGGACAGGTGCTCCTGATGCCATAGTAGTATACCACTTCTTGACTTTTAAAAATGTTTTGCACAGAATTGGCAGCATGCCTCCATGCCATCCATTTTAATGGCAGGAGTAGTGTATTATTGGGGTCAATCAGATCAAACTCAAAGGATCTTTAATTATTTATGTACATATGTTAAGAAGGCTGATGATATTTGACACATCCACCCTCTCTATTTGGATGTGTCAAATCAACCCTTGCAACATTCTTGTAAATCTTTTCTGAACTCAAACTCAAAGGATCTTTAATTATTTATGTACATATGTTAAGAAGGCTGATGATATTTGACACATCCACCCTCTCTATTTGGGGGTTCGCGGTCGTCTAGGGGTTGACTTGGAAGGTGGTAGGCTGTTCACATGCCCTATTCAATGTTGAACCTCTCCTACCTCTCCCCACTCAGTACTGAAACACATGTTCTGGGCATGGCATGGAAAATCTGACAGTATGTCACTTTTTCAGAAAAAGTCAAGTTCCACTTGTGTTCTGTACTCTTAGGCAACAATAGATTAAGTTATCACAACCTTTTAACTTGAATTTTTGGTGATTTTGTTTTGTTTACTTTCTGAGGGGCTTAATGGAAGATCTCCACCAAGTTTTTACATGTTACCTCCTCCAGTATATTCTCTCATCTTGCTACCTTCTCCTCCTCCTCATATGCTCTTTTCTTACAGCTTCACAGCCTTGTACATTGTAAAAACTGAGGTCAAGGGCTTCTTTAGTATCTCTACCATTTCCTTAATTCTCCATAGCAAAGATTCCTTTTAGTTTACTTACCTAGTCCACTTCCTTATGATACTTTCCACGTGTTTTAAATTTTTATTACAGGTGGTCTTCCTGTCTAGTCCCTCATGACTTTATAATCCTTAACAAAAACACTGAAAGCACTGCAAGTGCTGGAAATCTGAAACAAAAACAGAAATTGTTGGAAAATCTCAGTAGGTCTGAAGTATCAAAGGGTCATCGGACCTGAAACATTAATTCCGATTTCTCTCCACAAATGCTGCCAGACATAGAGTCATAGAGATGTACAGCATGGAAACAGACCCTTTGGTCCAACCCGTCCATGTCGACCAGATATCCCAACACAATCTAGTCCCACCTGCCAGCACCTGACCCATATCCATCCAAACCCTTCCTATTCGTGTACCCATCCAAATGCCTCTTAAATGTTGCAATTGTACCAGCCTCCACCACTTCCTCTGGCAGTTCATTCCATACACATACCACCCTCTGGCCTAACCAATGTCCTGTACAGCGCAACATGACCTCCCAACTCCTGTACTCAATACACTGACCAATAAAATAAAGCATACCAAACACCTTCTTCACTATCCTATCTACTTGCGATTCCACTTTCAAGGAGCTATGAACCTGCACTCCAAGGTCTCTTTGTTCAGCAACACTCCCTAGGACCTTACCATTAAGTGAATAAGTCCTGCTAAGATTTGCTTTCCCTAAATGCAGCATTTATCTGAATTAAACTCCATCTGCCACTTCTTATACTTGTCCAAATGCCTTTTAAATGTTGTAACTGTACCTGCATCTACCATTTCCTCTGGCAGTTCATTCCACATACAAACCACCCTACATGTGAAAAAAGTTGTCCCTCAGGTCCCTTTTAAATCTTTCTTCTTTTAAATCTTTCTCCTTTCACCTTAAAGTTATGCCCTATAGTTTTGGTCTCTCCTACCCTGGGGGAAAGACTTGCTATTCACCCTATCTATGCCCCAAATGATTTTATAAATCTCTATAATGTCACTTGGAATTGTTCTGAAGAAGAATAATATTGAATTCAAAACATCAACTCTGTTTCTCTTTCCACGAATGTTACTAGATCTGCTGAATTTCTCCAGCACTTTCTATTTTTAATCCTGCTCAGCATAGTTTTGTTCCAGGGCGGTGGGAAAAGTTGACAAAGGAAGTAGGGTGCGGCTGGCAAACTATAAGATCCGACTTTGTTTACTGGAATATCAAACCAGTTGTAATAATGACTGCCAGGCACTTTGGCAATTGTATCTGTAGAATCGGTTGACAAAGATAGCCAGACATGTGTTTACTAACATGACCTCAGAATGGATGTTTGACTGGCCAATACACTCAGTCTAAAATGCATTGTTGACAAAGCTTGCAGGGAAATGATACTGGGGTACTTAGTTTGATTAAATACATTTGTTACCTTCTAATAAGCTAATCGATCTTTGAAGATTTTTCAATTTTTTTCATTCATACCATGATGCAATTAATTGACAACTTAGACAATGTAAGGCAATGTATTCCAAAGGGAATATTAATTTCTCTTGGTTCCTCACTCAAGAGAATGCTTCCCCTGTGGTTCGCCACTCATCTGGAGTGCCAGGAACCATGTCTACGTTCAAAATGGGCCCTACTCCATCAAAGTTGCAAGGTAATTGAAATACCTCCATGATGAATCTGGCAAGGGAGGAAATGCTGCATGTGGGTTTGCTACCCATACCTTTATCCTGCACACTAACAAAACTCGCTGCAAGTGAGAATTGAGGCAGGAGTCCAGGAATCATGCCTTGTCAAATATTTTTTAAAGCCTCCTCACTCAACCTGGCTCCACAGAAAATCCAGGCCTTAATGGGTTTATTCAAATCCCTATCTCTAATATCCTCCTTGTATATGTTGCCTATGTTCTCATTGTTTCCCATTAGTCTTTGACCCCTGTGCTGGCTATCGCATGTTGGGTGCCAGTGCTGAAACAGTCAACTTTAAAATTCACATCCTCCCATTCACGGTCACATCATTTCCTATTCATATACCCAGCCCTACAACCGTTTGAGAATTCACACACTGTTGTTTGTCACAAACTTGTTTCACCCCAGATTAGTAGCTATGCTTTCATCTGTTCATGGATTTCCCTCGTTAAGCCTCTCTGCCTCTTCAGCTTATCTTTCCTCTTAAGACACCTTTGGAAACATGCCTCTTTGACTAAGCTTTGACTAACCTATCCTAAGGTCTTCTTTGGATCAGTCTCATTTTTTGTCTGATCATATTCCTGTGAAGCATCTTTGATATTTTATTACATTAAAGGCATTATGTAAACACAAATTGTTGTCGGTGACCAGTTCAAATTGTAAGTATTTTAAGACCACCTAACTACATTAACAAACTAACCTTAAACAAAATGGGTGATAATGTAGTCTTTACCACCACCTGCAAGCAGAATATCGATGTAAGAAAAGTAGTTCAAACTAGTTTCAAGCTCCACACATGTAATACTGTATACTCTAGTCTGGCATGTTTTCCTATGTGTTTTGAGAGGTTCCTGCCATTAGGGTCCTTGAGTTTAAGAAGCTGAAATAGCTCTGGGAACTTGATGTTCTGTACGAGTGGTTATGATCATCCATGTTTTTAAAAAATAAAAATTCTTTGAACCAATTTATTTTGCCTCTGGTTTACAGTACCTATCCAAGAGGATGGGCAGTTAAGCAACTCTAAGGTTTTATCTCTGGCATTCTATACCAAACTGTGACCTGCCTAAGCAATATGTCAGCTATCTTTCTCTTTCTTTCAACCAGAGGCATAGTCATAGAGATGTACAGCACGGAAACAGACCCTTCGGTCCAACCCATCCATGCCGACCAGATATCCCAACCCAATCTAGTCCCACCTGCCAGCACCCGACCCATATCCCTCCAAACCCTTCCTATTCATATACCCATCCAAATGCCTCTTAAATGTTGCAACTGTACCAACCTCCACCACTTCCTCTGGCAGCTCATTCCATACACGTACGACCCTCTCCGTGAAAAAGTTGCCGCTTGGGTCTCTTTTATATCTTTCACCTCTCACCCTAAACCTATGCCCTCCAATTCTGGACTCCCTGACCGCAGGGAAAAGACTTTGCCTGTTTATCCTATCCATGCCCCTTTTTAAAAATTTTTTTCTGACAAATTTATTGAAATGCAGAAAACATATAACGGAACGTAATCAGTCATCCAAAAGATACTTTTTTTTTTAGTGTTTCAATTTTAAATAATAAAAAAGTTACAAAGCCAGAACAGACAGGCATTTCATATCCGAAACGAAATACGTTAATACAAATGCAGATGATTCATCTCCCAGCAAGTTGCAGTCAATTGTTTGATTTATTTGGTGCAAATTAATGACGGGGATTTTTGCAGCAATTTCCATAAACAAGAATCCTTGTTTTATAGCAGTTTTCTGAAGGATTTCTTAGCAATTGGTCTTTTTCACTTAATCTTGCTCCTTTGCGATCATTCCACACTGCCGCTGGATTCGTACTCAGAAACCTTTTCTCCATCCTTGATACGCAGTCTGTTAAAGACTTTTATCCAGAGCAGCCCCAGGAATTCTGCCCCAGTTTTATGGTGCTAGAAGAATAGCTGCGTCTTCCTGGATTTGAGCTCCATCAGAGCCTGTGCCATGTCCCGGTCCCCGTGCTTCTCCTTCTCCCAAATGATCCTTGCCCGCTCCGCGGCGTTCTCGTCCCCACTTTTCCTGAACAGCGCTTGCATCTGTCCCAGATCCATGTCCTGAAGCTTTCTTGTGGGACTTGCGGACCCACCTCCTGTTGCCATACCAAGCCGGACAAACAGGGCACAGAGCAGTGTTAGGCTCCATCCGGCAAGCCAGCTGGTCGCTACCGGTGAACACGCGAGCTCCAACCGCCCGTGCCCTGCCCTTGCTCTGCTGCGATCCACTCCCTACTTGATGTGAAGTGATTAGTCTTCACTCTGCAACTCTATCCTGTGCAAAAGACATTTAATCAAGGATCTACTGATTCCCCTCAGATGGATGCTAATAAAAAAACTAATTTAAAAAGACCTCCATTGGATTTGGATCAATATTTATCCACTAACCAGCACAAATAAACAAACCATTTGGGAATTATCATATTGTTGTTTGTGGTACTTTTCTGTAATGAGGTCAGCCAGGTCCACTTCATAGAATGAGTTTCCTGATTGTACCAGATTAACAGCCCCAATCAGGGAGCCCTGGCTGACAGATAACAACAAGAGTGTCGATCATACTGTTCACTCTGAGAGCTGGCCCTGAGGGAGCTGGATCAGTGTTAAAGACTCTACGTGTGTAAATAAAGGGTGATGTGGTGATGGGATACTGGTCTTTGGAGCTATTTCAGTGGCAATGGAGAAAAGCATGCTCCTGAAGAAATTCAGTTTTCTTTGAGTCGGGGTAAGCATTTCTCGCATCACGCTGTTATTTGGAAAGCTCAACTCGTTCGATCCTCCCTTCAAAGACTGGGTTCAGTATGTGGAAAGAATGCATTATTTTTCCACATTGAGGCAAATGAAAAGCAACAAGTAATTCTCCTGACAGTTTGTGGACCCAGAGCCTTTTCAGTTATTAGATGCCTATATTTCCCTGAGGCACCAGTTAGTAAAACCTATCAAGGGTTAATGGATAATTTCAGGAATATAATGATCCCAAGTTGCCTCTAATTCTGAAACCCTATCAGCTATACTCAGCAATTCAAGAACCAGGGGAATGTGTATCAAATTTTTAACCAGATTAAAATGAATGGCTGAGGCATGTGATTTTGGTTAACCCTTAATGAGATGCTGAGAGACCATTTGCTACGTGGGATTAATGATGCAACCATGCAAAAACACCACCTAGCTGAAGCCCAGCTGGACTTCAAACAGGTACTACAGCTAGTTTTTATCATTAGAAAATGTAGCAAGCTGAGCATTTGAGTTGCAGGGTATTCTGATGGAAGTGGACAACCTTGTCAGTCCGACTGAGCATCGGGAACACCACTTGAGAGAAGGCAATTGCATAGCCTTACTCAGGACATATCCTGAACAAAATCCCAAAACAAAGCCAAGCCTTGGCCAAATGGTTAAAATTTTCTTCAGGATCTGGGCTGGCAAGCCGTTGTAGTTGCTGCCAGAAAAAGGACTCAAAATAGCAAATGAGTTTCATTGGATCTAAATGGAGTAAGAGATCGTAAACCCATTGTCAGGGGAGTGCACATTCTGTGAAGTCCACCTACATCTGGTTTGGAACAATTAAATTGCTTAGCAACATCCAAATCAGAACCAATCAAAATAAACATCTGGTTAAATGGTCACCCAGGTCTAATGAAGGTCAATAGCAGTATGGCCATTTTAGTGACGGCAGAACAAGTCTTTTACAAAATTCGCTCTGGATTCCAACCCTTAATTTTGCACAAGGCCTTGGCTAGACTGAGAACCCATGCCAGGGAACCAGGTTAAGTGTACAAGTTCTGTTCTAATGTCTTGTGAGAAGCAGTTGGTTCAATTACAAGAGATTGTAATAAAAGGTTTGGGCCCAAGCTTGAACAAATTGGACGAAAAAAGATTCACCTCAATTGAGGTAACATTTTCTGATTAGAAAATGGCTGCCAGAATCCAGTAATTATTAAATATCTAGACGTTTTTCAGGAAGATCTTGGGACTATCCAAGGAGCCAAGTCAACCTTGCATGTTGAGCAGGAAGCAATTCCATGATTCTGCAATGCCTGCTCAGTGCTGTTTGCCTTACAAGGCAGAAATCAGAAGACTGGAAAGCGAAGGAGTCATTAAACCAGTCCTGTTCATGAATGGGCAGCATTGGTTGAACTAATTATGAAGCCCAATGGGTTGATTCACCTTTGTGGGGATTTTAAACAAATGGTCAACAGCTTTTTGCAGCTGGATGAATACTCAGTCACTTGCCTGGAGGATTTATGCGCAAAGCTGTGGGGGGGCTGCCCTTCACAAAGCGCTACATGAGCCACGTGTACTTGTATTTGCAGTTAGATGAAGATTTCCAGAAGTATGCTACAACTAATACCCGTATGGGTTTGTACCAAATACGAAACTGCCATTTGGGGTATTTTCAGCCTGTGCAATTTTTCAGTAGATGATGGAGAACAGTTTACAAGATCTACCCCAGATTGCCGTTTATCTAGATGCGTCGCTAATAACAGGAAGACCAATGGGCGGCACAGTGGCTCAGTGGTTAGCACTGCTACCTCACAGCGCCAGGAATGGATCTGGGTGGGTTGCGCTTCGGCGGGTCGGTGTGGACTTGTTGGGCCAATCCACACTGTAAGTAATCTAATCTAATCTAATCTAAGGAACACTTCGAGAACTTGAACATAGTTTTTAGACATTTCTTCCAAGTGGGCGTATGCCTTAGAAGGGAAAATCGTGTGTACACAGGCACCGCAATGACCTATTTGGGTGACCAGAGTTGACTAGACCCATTGAAAGATAGTGAAAGCAATTAAAGTTACCCTGCTCCTGTGTCTCCCAAGATTAGGTCTTTCCTTGGGCTGGTAAATTATAATAGAAAGTTTATACATAGCCTGGCCTCCATCTGACACCTTTTTGTTTCAATCTCTGAAATATGTTCAGATTCTGAAATGGTTGCATGGCCAAGCCACAGCTTTCATGGTAGAGATAAAGCAACTATCTTTGTCTAAGATGTTGGCACACTATGATCCCAAGCAAGATCTGGTATTGGCATGCAGTGCCTCCCTGTATAGCATTGGGGTAGTATTAGCTTATAGGTGGCTCAATGGAGAGGAACGCCCCATAGCGTATGCATCCAGAACTTTGGCTAATGCAGAGCATAAATATGCCCAGAAAGAGAAGGAATGTTTGGTAGTCATATTTAGAGTTGGGAAGTTCCAGCAATAGCTTTTTTGTGGAAGTAACTTTGTAATGATAACAGACGACAAACCCCTGCTTGGTCTACTTAAGGAGAACAATGCTGTGCCGCCCGTAGCTTCAGGCTGAATTCGGCAGTGAGCTCTAATACTGAGTGCGTATAACTACAAGTTAGAACACCATCCAGGAAACCAAGTAGCAAATGTGGATGCACTGAGCTGCCTCCCAGTGGCAGATACACCACTAGTGATACCACTGGAAGAGTCTATAATGATTTTAAATTTTCTGGTCACACTTCCAGTCACAGCTGACAACATCAGACTTGGGATGTAGAAAGATCCGATCCTGGCAAAGCTGAAACAGCTGGTGTGATGGGGGAAAGATCCAGTCTTGGCAAAACTAAAATGGCTGGTGGTGATGGGGGAAACCAAAGGGCTGTCGCAAACCAAATGAAGCTTTTTTGGACTCTGAGAAGCAGATCACATATTATGGGGAGCAAGAGTGATTGTCCTGAGCAAAGGTTGCTGCCACATACTGGCTGAACTACACCAGAGACATCCAGGAATTTCCAAACTGAAGATGCTATGCCTGGTGACCAGTATTGATACAGAAAAGCCGCATTGGTGGGGCAATGTCCTCAGAGCCATCAAGGACAAAAATTACCACTGGCAGCTCGCCACATTCATGGGAATGACCAGGTAAACGCTGGACTTGGTTACAAGTCGACTATGCAGGCTCTTTCATGGGCTTATTGTTCTTAGTCATTGTGGATGCCTCCTCAAAATGGCTGGACTGCAAATGACTTCAAGAACACAATAATGGTCACAAGACACCTCAAAGCGAGAGAGACCGTTTACTATTTGGGCCAAATTGTATTGTAGAAGCTGTGGGAATGGTCCTGCATGGGTAAGAGGCATGATCAACGAAAGGTCAGGTAGGTGCAGCGGTCCTGAACAAGCACGTGGACCAAATGAAAGCTGCAAAACTCGCAAACGGTGTGGGAGCAAAATGTGCCTGGCTTCTCAACGGCCTTTCCGACTGTTCTGGAACCCATGGGTTCTCCCTGTCCATCCGGTATTAACGACACCTCAGAATCTGAGATGGACATAGCGGATATCACTATCCCAATGCCTTTGTCACCTGAAGGAGAGAATTAATTTTTTTGAGCTGCTCCAAATGCAAGAGGCGAGCCACTGTGCATTACATGCTGCCTGTATCAGAGGCAGAGTTGGAGGAACCTGAACTGGTGCTAAAATGCCCTGGGAGGAGCAAAAAAAAAGAACCAGCCTATGTCCTCGGACTCTGGGGGAGGGATGTAGTGATTGGAACAAGGTCAGCCAAGTGGACCTCATAATGAATTCCCTGGTTGGGGCTGTTAATCTGTTCCAATCTGAGAACCCTGTCTGATAAATAAGAACGTGAATGTCAGACGTTCTGTTCGCTCTGAGGGAACTGGATCAGTGTCAAGGACTCGCCATGTGTAAATAAAGGGTGAGTTGGAGACAGGATACCATCTCTGTCGAGTTATTTCACTCCCTGTGCATAAATTGCCATATTTTCTGTACCTTACAACAATCACAACATCAAATTCACCATCATCTCCTCACCACTTTTTGGGCATCCTGAGGCATTGTAACAACCTGTATAAATGCAAATCTTCCTTTTACCTGACTGCTCAGTTCAGATAAGGAGCCTATCAATGAGCAGTCATTTAGGCAGCAAAAGAAGTAGGTCAATTACAAATAGAAATATTTTAACGATATCTTTATTTTTAAATTCTTTTTTAATGATAAGGTTTTCAAAAAGAACAAGCAGAGGCTGTAGTCACAATATTAGCAAATTTAACTTGTGCTAATATGGAATCCACGTACAGGGACATGGTAACCAAGGCACAGCAGGTAGGTGGAGCTTTTGTACTAGAAACTGGCTTTTAAATCTCATTTTTCTGATAAAATGAAAACAAATGGTGAAGAATGGTGTGAGAACCTTTATGGGTAAATCTACTTCTGACTATCCCATGAAAGGTGAAGAAATTATCACAATTTACTGCACAACTTGATGAAAAATGCCCATCTTTTTAAAATAAGAGGAATAAAACACGAGAATCTGGGAAACCAATTATTTAGATCATTTAAATCACAAATAACTGCCCCTTTTTTTAGAAACCCAGGCCTGGATATTCCATTGAATCTCTGATTAAAGCTGACTCTGTGGGAATTGATGATTCTAACTGGCAACTTCCCAGTGTCTGGAACTCTCCAAAGGAATCCATTAAAAGGTAGATAATTGAGAGGGTTCTGCTTCTGTTAGGTTAATAGTTACCCAGGGAAAGGTAGACGATTGGATGCCAAGTTTAGCTCCTGGGTAAAGAGTAAGATGATCCACTAACTTATACACCTGTCCCCCACTTCTGCCTGCCATCACCAAGACATCTACCAGTATCCTGTCCAGGAACTACACTGCTGGCCTGAGCCTCCAGGGCCCAGTACCCTGGTGCCCACTGAACCTGCTCACATCTCCATCCTCCCACCACAACTGCACTCCTCATTCCCTTGCAAACCTTGCTGAACAACATCTGCCCCCTTGCAGGCAGGCACTGTCATGCCCCTTTTGGCAAAAGTGAGGACTGCAGATGCTGGAAATCAGACTCTACATTAGAGTGGTGCTGGAAAAGCACAGCAGGTCAGGCAGTGTCCAAGGAGCAGGAAAATCAACATTTCGGGCAAAAGCCCTTCATCAGGACTGAAGGCAGAGAGCCTCCAGGGTGGAGAGATAAATGGGAGGGGAGTGGAGTTGGGGAGAAGGTAGCAAAGAATACAGTGGGTGGATGGGGGTGGAGATGAAGGTGAGGGTCAGAGAAGAGGGTGGAGTGGATAGGTGGGAAGGAAGATTGGCAGGTAGGACCAGTCATGCCCCTTACTATTGTAGTATTTGTCTTTCTAATTGTGAACTGCCCTTGCATTAAGCTTTCACTGACTTACAAGCAAGGTGATTGGACATCAACATTTCTGAATTAGTTATCATTTAAGAAATGCTTTTTTTTTGTTTTTCCTACCAAAGTGTATAATTTCTCATTATTCCATCTGCTGTGCTTTTGCCCACTTGTTCAGCCTGTCTATATCCCAAGGAAGCCATGTTGCATCCTCCTCACAACTCCCACTTCCACCTAGTTTTGTGTTGTCAGCAAACTTGGAAATATTACATTCAGATTATTGATTCTGATTGTGAACTGCTAGAGTCCAAGCACTGACTCTTGTAGTAACCCATTGGCCACAGTCTGCCAAATTGAGAATGACATGTGTATTTCTACTCTCTTTTCTGTTTCTTAACTAGTTCTCAGTCTATGCCAGCACATTATCCCCAACCCCATGTGACCTAATATTGTTTAATAACCTCTGTGTGGGATCTTGTCAGAAACCTTCTGGTCATCTAAATTTATATTATTTGATGGATCACCCTTATCTATTCTGCCAGTTATATCCCCAAAACCTCCAAAAGGTTTATCAAACATGATTTCTCTTTCATAAATTCAAGTTGATTCTGCTTAATTCTACCATTATTTTCTAAGTGTCCAGTTGTCAGATTCTTTATAACAGATTCCAACATTTTTCAGTGTCAAGCTAATGTGAAGATATGTGCTCCCATTATCCCTTCCCCCTTCACCCCTCTTAGATACTGGGAATACATTTGATACCTTCTAATCAGCATGAAACTTTCCAGAATCTGTAGACTTTTGATTAACCACCCAATGCATCCATTATCTCTACAGCCACCTTTTTCATCATTAGTACAGACCTACTTTCAGTCTCATTAATTTCCCCAGTAAACTAGTTAACCAATAATTTCTTTCAATTCCTCACTCAGTGGACCCTTGTTTCTCTGCAAATGTTTTGCACTTTTCTCCATGAAGACAGACTCAAAGATCCCAATTTTGTTTTTGTTTTTTTTTTCGCTCCTGGGTTAGGAGTGTAGAGGGACATTTCCTGGCTCAACAAACCCAACCTGGGAAAAACTGGCTCAGGTTTTCATTCCAGAGTGGCAGGGTTCCTTGGGAGACAGGTTGGACAGGATGCTTCCATGCATTAGCACTTTTAAAAGGTTAATAAAAGAACGAGCATTGGTCATCCTGCAGCTGTGTCATTATATTGGCAATTACAACATATCAGCTTACTCCTAATTATGTTGATAATTCAGCTATGTTGTCGCAAGCTGCATGCATTCTGATAGAGAGCCTTTAGTTTTGCCTCTTTTACCTCTTTGTGTATTTTGACCCTACTTACTGCTGGCCGTTGTTTCTCCTGCCTTACTGTTTGGATTAACACTTTTCTTCCTACTATTACCAGCTTTGCTATTCTCCTATTGAAATACTCTTTTAACTTTCCATTCCCTGCCAAATTTAAACTCTGCCCAGCAGCACTAGCAAACCTCCCTGTGATGATAACGGTGCTACCAAAGTAAATCCTGTCTTCCTTGTACAGATTCTGTCTGCCCCAGACCCAATTTCAAGCCATCCATCCTGCACTCTCTCCAGCAAAATGTTTGTTTGCTCTATCCCATTTCTATATTCACTAATAGTTGGCACTTTGAGTAATCCTGAGGTTACTGCCTTTGAGGTAGCTCCTCTGCCCATCTATGTAAATGTGGACCACACCTTTTGTTTACTGTTTGTAAACCCTTACCCCATTAGAATGTACCGCAGCTGCTCTCTGACATCCTTGACCCTGGCAACAGGAAGGCAACATACTAATCCCGGAGTCACGTCTACAGTCACAGATATACTGTCTGCTTTCCTCTAACTATTGAATTCCCTATCACTATTGCCCTTTCAATTGTTCTCTCAAAATGTGTTTGAAAGGAGTGGGGAAATTCCAGAATTTCAGCTGATACAGTAGTAAAGATACATCCATTTCTGGAGGAAAATTTTGAGGAGATGGTAGTCCTGTGATTTTGTCTGCTTTTGTTCTTCTTCCTGGCAAAGCTCAAAGTTTGGAAGTGATGAAATAATGTTGATAAGAGTTGTTGCAGTACATATTGTAGATCACCACAAAATTCAGCCACACGAACTTGGGGTACTGTGGGTGGATGGTGAGTTTCTCTGATTTGGGAGTGTTTCTGTGGCTGCACCAAGCCAGCAGAGTAGTGTGGAATCCATCACAGTTCTGGCTTGGTGCTTGTCAACGGTAGCAAGGCTTTAAGGAGTCAGCAGGTGAACCACTCATTGGGGAGGACCTAGCTACTCACGGAAGCATGGTGGTTTCTCCAGTTGAACTTAATGGTAACTCCGATCTCCCCACTGGTGTTGAAGTTGATATGCATGAAGGTCATGAGGATAAGTTTATTGCAGAAAATAAGTTTCCCTGCACCATGTCAGGGTAAATCCAAAATGTAGCTTTTGTCCTGCTGCAGGTTGGCATTGACACTTTGCTGTCAGAGGAACAATAAGTGGAAATGTAAAATTATCAGTGAGCTTCTCCCACTTCTGCCCTTTTAACAAAAGGAACATCATTGATAAAGCAGTAAATTTGACCCCCCTTGCTGCTGGCCTTTATTTCTCCTGCCTAACAGTTTGGCTTAACATCTTTCTTCCTACTATTACCAGCTGTGCATTTCTTCTATCGGAATACTATTTTAGCTTCCTATTCCTATGCCAAGCTTAAACTCTGCCCAACAGCACTAGCAAATCTCCCTGTAATGATAATGGTGCTACCAAGGTAAATGTCAAAGAGTGTGGTGCTGGAAAAGTCTATGTTTCAGGCATAAGCCCTTCATCAGGAATGAGACGCAGGCCGAGATGGGTGGGACGTCAACTTGCAGATCGTTTCAGAGAACATCTCTGGCACACCCGCACCAACCAACTCCACTGCCCTGTAGCTGAACAATTTAACCCCCCTCCCACTCCGCCAAGGACATGCAGGTCCTGGGCCTCCCCCATTGCCAAACCCTAACCACCTGTCTTGGGACCCTCCAATCACATGGGATTAATGTGGATTTTATCAGTTTCCCCATTGTCCCATCCCATCCCCCCCAACCCCCCCTTTATCCCAGTCCTAATCTCCCAACTTGGCACTGCCCAGCACCCACTTCCCCACCCACTTCCCCACCCACTTCCCCACCCACTTCCCCACCCACTTCCCCACCCACTTCCCCACCCACTTCCCATTTATCTCTCCGCCATCTTGGCCCACAAGCCTTATTCCTGATGAAGAGCTTATGCCCGAAATGTTGACTCGCCTACTCCTCTGATGCTACCTGACCAGCTGTGCTTTTCCAGAACCACATTCTTTAACTCTGATCTCTAGCATCTTCAGTCCTCACTTTCTCCTACCAAGGTAAATCCTGTCTTCCTTGTACAGGTTCTATGTCCCAGACCCTATTCTAGTACCCCAGAACTTTAAAGGCCTCCATCCTACACTATCTCTTCAGCAACAGGTTCATTTTCTCTATTCCATTTCTGTATTCACTAATAGGGCAGCATACTCAGTTGGATGCTGCCATGATGATAAGGGCTACGTAATGTTCCTCTCCTCTGATATTCCATTCTGATGTCTTCTGTAGAGTGAAGCCCACACCATTGTTACTAGCACTCCTTTCATTCTTATACTAACGTTTGGGAGGAGGCCTCAGTCATCCAGCCCCTCCCCTATGAAGCAATTTTCAGTAGGCCAATTGAGAGGGGTAGCTGCCTGTAAATAAACGTGAAGGCTAGTAGCAGAAGGTTGTTAGCGTTAGATGGCAACAGGAACATTTTCTGAAAAGGGAAAATTACCATTGTCTTACCACCGTAGTCTGCTCTGTCACCCAAGAGAGACAACCAGTGGTGGTTTAACCTGAGGTCACCATGCCTCAGGCGAGGGGAGAGGTTGAGAAGGAGAGTCCTTCATGGTAATCTCAGCTGGTGTGGGAATTGAACGCATGCTTTTGGCATCGCTCTGTATCGGAAACCAATCATCCAGCCAACTGGGGTTTTTCTTAAAAAAAGGAATCAATGATGTTGAATTGCTTTCTATTGCTCCTCACTGCCAATAAATGCTTTCAATTATTGGCAGGGCTGACTAAATTGCACAGGACAAAGCAGAGTGGAAAAACAAGAAGATTGTTCTCATTGTATAGAATTTAAAAACTACATAATGTTATTGTTTTGGATCATCTAATGTCTGTTTCTTTCAGGAAATAATGCTGCAACAAATCATGGCCCATTTAGACTCCATAAGAAAGGATATGGTTATTCTGGAGAAAAGTGAATTTTCTAACCTGAGGATGGAAAATGAGGTATGACTCCAAAATACATAAAATACGAGTAGCTAATGAAATTAACAGCTTTGAGGGTTGGATTGAAGAGCTCCCAATATGGGCACAGTGGTTGCATTGTGAGATTAACTCATGCCCGTTCAATGTAAAAACAGACTGCATGGCAACTCCTTAACAGTTGTGCAATAGAAAGATTGCTGCATGCTGAATGTGTGGTCAGCTGTGGTGGAAACTTTCCCTGGAATTACAAGCTATTCTTGATCAGGGTGATCATGAAACCTTTGTCAATTGTCATAAATACCCAGCTGGAACGTGAATGTGTTTCGGGGAAAGGATTTTGCTGTCTTCACACGTGACTTCAGACCTCAACAAAATGGTTGCCTTTTCACTGCCTTCTGAAATGGTGGGGCAAACTGCTCTGTTGAATCAAACTGGTTAAAAATAAAAGCAACGAAACTGGATAGTTTTCTTTATATTGAACCCCTAGAGATGGGAAAGATATTAAATAAATATTCACGTCAATGTTTATTATGGAGGAAGAAATGGTGGCTTGAAAAATCAGGGAAATAAATATCATTGTTTAAAAACCGTTCATGTTATAGAAGAGGAAGTTCTGGCATTCTTGGACATTATAAAGGTGGATAAATCTCTGGGACCTTATCTAATGTATCCCAAAATGTTGTAAAAAGTAAGGGAGAAAATTGCAGCATCCTTTGCATAAATATTGCAGTATCTATAACTGTGGGTGAGGTGCCAGATGATTGGAGGGTGGCCAATGTTATACCTTTAAGAAGGATTACAAGGAGAAACTATGGAACTATAGACCTGTGAGCCTGATTTCAGTTGTGGGTAAGTTGTTGGAGGTGATTCTAAAAGACTGCATTTATAAAGCCTTAGAGAGGCAAAAAATTGATTAGGGATAGTCAGCATGGTTTTGTGTGAGAAAAGTTGTCTCTCAAACTTGCTTGAGTTTTTGAGTAGGTTACCAAAACGTTTGAGGGCAGAGTAGTGGACATTTTGTTGGACTTCAGTAAAACCTTTGACAAGATTTTGCATGGAAGACAAATTAGTAAATTTAGGTCATATGGGATTTGGGATGAGTTTGCCAATTGGATACTTAATTGGCTTAATGGCAGGAGACAGACAGTGGTAGTAGAAGGCTGCTTTTCAGACTGGAAACCTGTCATCAGCAGTGTACCACCGGGATCAGTTCTGGGTCCTCTTTTGTTTGTCATTTATATAAATGATTTGAATGAGAATATGAAAGGCAAGGTTAGTACGTTTGCAGTCAACACCAGGTTCTTCCCGATCCTGACCGCATTACAGTCTTCATCCAAACATGGACAAAAGAGCTGAATTCAAGAGGTGAAGTAAGGTGAAAATGATGTCAAAGGCAGTCAAGGTAACATTTGACGAAGTGCATCAGAAGCCCTAGAAAAACCAATGTTGTTGGGAATTCGTGAGGAGGAGGCTTTCCACTTTTTAAGTTGTCATTAGTTCAGGGGAAAATGGTTGTGATTGTTGGAGGACATTCATCTCAGTCAAGAGTTCCTCAGGGTACGGCCCTGGGTCTAACCATCTTGAGCTACCTCACCAGTGACTTTTCATCCAACCTAAGTTCCAAATAAGCAATAGGCAGTCATCAGTGAGCAATATTCAGCATCATTCATGACTCCTCCGATATTTTTTTTAAGATTACTTGCAGTATGGAAACAGGCCCTTCGGCCCAACAAGTCCACACTGACCTGCCGAAGCACAACCCACCCAGACCCATTCCTCTACATTTACCCTTTCACCTAACACTATGGGCAATTTAGCATGGCCAATTCACCTAGCCTGCACGTTTTTGGACTGTGGGAGGAAACCCACACAGACACCAGGAGAATGTGCAAACTCCACACAGTCAGTCACCTGAGGCGGGAATTGAACCCAGGTCTCTGGCGCTGTGAGGCAGCCTGATTATAAGCAGCCTGTTATATTCAGCAAAAACTGGACAACATTCCTACTTCAGATGAGAATGACAAGGAATATTCATGGCACACAGAAGCCAGGTAATAACCATCTCCAGTAGGAGAGAATTTAACCATCACCTCTTGATGCTGTCAATAAGGTTACCGTCACTGAACTGCCCACTACCTGTATCCTGGGGATTATCATTTACCAAAAGCTGAATTGCTCCAGCTTTAATACTGTAGCTACAGGAACAGGTCAAAGGCTAAGAATTTTGCAGCAAGTGACTAACCTCCTGAAGATCTAAAGTCTGTCACTGTCTACATAGTACAAGACAAGAGTTTGATAGAATATTCGCCATTCACTTGGATGGGTGCAGCTCCAAGAACACCAAAGAAGCTCAACACTATTGAAATGAAGAAGCTCACCCAGGGTATTTTAAAAACAACTTCTAAAATCACGATCGCTACCACCTCAAAAGATAAGAACAACAGATACATGAGAGAATCACCGCTTGCACATTCCTTCCCAAGCCACAAACAAAAACATCCTGACTCGGATCTATATCACCATTCCTTCACTCTTACTAGGTCCCTTTCAAACAGCACTCTGGGTGTCCCTGCTCCCCAAAGACTGTTTCAGTTCAAGAAGGCAACACCTCCAAGACAATTTGGATTGGACAATAAAAGATAGCCCAGCCAGTGATGCCCATATCCTGTGAAATAATACCTTTTGTCAAAAGCACTTTTTTGTTAACTATATAGATCAATAGCTGCATACATGAGCAGGGGGTCCAAAATCATCATGCTAGGATTGCTCATTTTTTGAGGCACTGGATCATACAGGACCTCTTTTGAGCTTGAGCACAATGAAGCACAATGAATATCAGGGGAGGGAAGGCAGGCTCAAGGACTTTCCACACTGAGGAAGGAGTTAGAAAGGATCGAAGTGTATCAGGAGACCCTCCAGACGTACTCAAAAGGCAGTGCAAGCAAATGAATGTGGAAGTCCATTAGTGTGGCCAGATAGTCAAAGATCTTACGTGAATGGACAAGGTTTACAAATGCCACATCTTAACCCATTCTACTACCACCTACAGGCACCTCTCATTTTCCTATTACTATTACGCACTTAGCAACAATCTCTCAGAATTCATTCCAAATGTTCACATGCTTCAACTCCCACTCAGGTATTACATGATAAGAAACTGGAAACTGAAGTATAGGAGACCTATTCAAACATATTTGGACACACCCCTGAAATTCACAGGATAAGTAGATCTGTTGGTGAAGAAAACATTCAGGATTTTTTTTACATTAGTCAAAGAATAGCTATGCTACAGCTAAACACCACTTAGACCGTAACTAGTGCATTGTGTACAATACTCGTCACTACATTATAGAAAGAGTATGATTGTACTCTCTTTAGTACAGAGAGCATTTATGGGGATGTTGCCATGAGTGGAAAATTTTAACATTGAGCAAAGATTTAGATAGGCTAGGGTGGTTTTAATTAGACAACTGTGATCAATGGGAAGGTTTAATTGAAATGTATAAAATCATAAAGGGCTGCGATAGTGTGAAAAGAAAGGACTTGTTTCTCTCAGTAGTGTGTTCGATAAGCAGGGGCATAGATGTAAAGGAATTGGCAGAAAAATTAGAAAAAGAATTGAGAAATTCTTTCACCCAGCAGATGTTGAATGTTGGAAACTGAAAGAAAAAAAAACTGTAGAAACCCTTGTTGTACTTACTCGGATACACACCTGATGTTTCCTAAACTACAGAGCTATGGACCAAGAGCTGGAAAGTAGGATTAAGTTTTTTTTCGGCCAGGACTGACACAATGGACTATGTACCCTCCTTCATGAATTTTCTATTACTTATGTTCCCGATGCTTCTTTTCCTTTTCATGCACAAAAGACACCCACCATCTAGCTGATGGCAAAGGTTTTTTTCCCTGAACTTGGTCAGGTTATGCAACAAGCAGCAGACCACCATAAATCTGTGCTGCAGGACTCTTCATGAGTTGATCATCTTGAACAACCCTTGGGATATAAGGCCTCCTGGCACGCGCCTTTCTTCCCCCTTCTTCTGTCATTTACCACACCTTCTCCTACTCTATTAGCCTCTGTTCATTCTCCAATCAAGCTGCATTCCTAGGCGAATGTTTACTAGTATATAAGTGATGAGCAGAGGGATCTTGGTGTCCATGTACACAGATCTCTGAAAGTTGCCACCCAGGTAAATAGTGCGGTGAAGAAGGCATATGGCGTACTGGCTTTTATTGGTAGAGGAATTGAGTTCCGGAGCCCTGAGGTCATGTTGCAGTTGTATAAGACTCTGCTGCGGCCGCATCTGGAGTATTGTGTGCAGTTTTGGTCGCCTTACTATAGGAAGGATGTGGAGGCACTGGAACGAGTGCAGAGGAGGTTTACCAGGATGTTGCCTGGTATGGTAGGAAGATCGTATGAGGAAAGGCTGAGGCACTTGGGGCTGTTTTCATTGGAGAAAAGAAGGTTTAGGGGTGACTTGATAGAGGTGTACAAGATGATTAGGGGTTTAGATAGGGTTGACCATGAGAACCTTTTTCCACGTATGGAGTCAGCTATTACGAGGGGGCATAGCTTTAAATTAAGGGGTGGTAGGTATAGGACAGATGTTAGGGGTAGATTCTTTACTCAGCGAGTGGTGAGTTCATGGAATGCCCTGCCAGTAGCAGTGGTGGACTCTCCCTCATGGGCATTTAAACAGGCATTGGATAGGTATATGGAGGATAGTGGGCTAATGTAGGTTAGGTGGGCTTGGATCGGCGCAACATTGAGGGCCAAAGGGCCTGTACTGCGCTGTATTTTTCTATGTTCTATAAGTGTGTGACCAAAATTGGCTTGAAGTAAAAATAGTTTGAGTGCCTAGCCACACCGTTCCCTTCAGACATTTGTAGAATTGTAGCATCAGATGGGAGAAGTGAGCTAACAACAACCTAGGAGCAGATGATTCTCCCTTCTAAGTAGGTGCTGGTTCGTATTCCAGCCAGGGGTGGCTCAGTGGTTAGCACTACTGCCTCAGTTCCAGCCTTGAGCAACTGTGTCTGCATGGGTTTCTTCAGGTGCTCCCACAATCCAAAGATGTGTAAGTCAGGTGGATTGGCCATGCTAATTTGTCCCATAGTGTTAGGTGAGATAGTCATGGAAAATACAGTGATAGGTTAGGGGGATGGGTCTGGGTGGCATGCTTTTCCAAGGATTGGTGTGGACTTGATGGGCTGAATGGCCTGCTTCCACTCTGTAGGGATTCTATGATTCTGTGGGCTGTTGAATATACAAGAATGTGCTGCTATTCTGTACAAGGTTAGCGTTTTCAGCTCCAAAACGCTACCACTGACTGACAACACAATTTGTCCGCCCTCCACATTTAAGCAAAGATATGAATTGAATTTGTTAAATTCAATTTGTTTGTTAAATACAAGTGACAATAAATCAATGAAAAGTGTAATATGCCACCATGCTCCAGCGCCAATTTAACCTATTGCAGATATTAAGTTATACGTCTGAAATAAAACATGATTTAAAAATAAGTAAAAACAGAGTTCATCCTCCTCACTTGTGCTGCACTCAACATCCGGTGGCAGGGAGAGAGTCTCCACAATGGGCTGCAGGCCCACTAATGCCTCCACATCAAGGTCCATTCCAGGAATACCAATTGGGCCTACCGCAGCTGAAGGCCAACATCTCCAATTTCAATGCCAACTGCACATGCCGTCTTCTCCGCCGATGTCACTGTGATGGCCATTCCACCACCAGCACTGGACCCAACTAACAGTGAAGTCAGCAATCATCAGCCATCCTTCGCCACTGAGCCTACCTCGCCGCTGTAGCAGCTGCTGATATCAGTGCTGGGTCCCATGCTTGCCCCTCCGAATTTGTTTACTATGAAGATCTTTTGTGTTGGCTCACTCAAATCCACACTGGGCTCAGTTGAGTCCATGCTGGGCTGTCTCGGTTGTCGATGTTGTCGCCATGACCGAGCTCTTCACAGGAGGTAGGTACAAGAGGTAAAAAAGACAGAATGAAAGGAAAAGCAGATGGAGCGAACAAGCCCCAGGCTAAGGAGTCCTCTTCTATGTTATCTTAGAATGGGAATGAGATTTACTCTGTGTACTAGCAGCTGCACCAAATAGTGTCCAGGGCAATTCACCTCCCAAGTGCAAACAATATTATCCATGATTTTTTATTTTGTCCAGCCATGAGACCATTGCTGCTAAGTTTAATTTTTAAATATTGTTACTGCCTCATTCAGTTTGCTCAAAGCAGTGCTTTCAACACATTTGGTGTGACTCAGAGAGAGTAGTCCAACAGCATTACATATGTTACCTATAGGAGAAATTGAGGTCTGCAGATGCTGGAGATCAGAGCTGAAAATGTGTTGCTGGAAAAGCGCAGGCAGCATCCAGGGAACAGGAGAATCGACGTTTCGGGCATAAGCCCTTCTTCAGGAAGAAATGCTTGTGCCCGAAACGTTGATTCTCCTGTTCCCTGGATGCTGCCTGACCTGCTGCGCTTTTCCAGCAACACATTTTCAGCTATGCTACCTATAGTATGATCAATCTATTAGTGTTAAAATATTTCTAGTGATCCTACGCTCAGCCCATTTCTTAGTCTCGGCCATCAGTCAGTTGTAACTTGTTTTTAAGTCAAAAGGTTATGGGTTCAAGTCCTCTTGAAATGAAAACATCTATGCTGATACTTCCACATGGTCTTGTGGGAATGCTGAACTTCAAAAGTGCAGATTTTTAAATGAGATGTTAAAGATAAACCTTGCCCATTGAATGTAAAATCATTCTGTAACATTATATTTTAAAAATAGGACATTTCTCACCAGTGACCATCATCAACCTCTATATATCCAATCGAGCAATGTCACTGAAACAAATTGTAGGATTATTTGTCTCATTGTGTTATTTTCCCATCAATATGGCAAACCATTTATTGGATTGGTAACATTTTGCAGGCAAAAAGAAGTCGAGTTTACTGTGGAACCTATTTGGGATTGTAAGACTGCCTAGTTTGCTGGCTTTTGTGTTATACTGATTTCGGTGACCTCCAGTGGCAATAAAGGAACACTGCATGGTTTTTGTCAAATGAGATCTTGAATAAATAAATGTTGAGGCAATATTACAAGCTAATTTACAGCAACCAACTTATTTCCTTTTTAAAAATTCATTCTTTGGAACCAGGTTATATTGCCCATCTCTAATAGTCCATGAGAAGGTTTTGGAAAATTACCTTCTTGAACCATTGCAGTCCACGGATGTAGCTACAAACTCCGTGCTTTTAAATTCCGGGATTTTGACCCAACAACAAATAAAGAAAGGTGACATATTTCCAAATCAGATGGTAACTTGGAGGTGAATTTATAGTTTAGAGTGTTTCCATTTGCTTTTTCCCATTGACTTTCTACATTGCATGGTCACAGGTTTGGAAGGTGTTGTCCAAGAATCCTGGTTGAGTTGCTGCAGTGTATCTTCATGGTACACTACTACTACTGTACACCAACGGTGGAGGGAGCAACTAATTAAGATAGGGAATTGGGTACCAATAAAGTCACCTGCTTCAGTATGGAAATGTCAACCATTTTAAGTATCATTGGAGCTTCAATCATCCAGGCACATAGAGTATACTCTATCACGCTGCTGTCATTGCAGATGATGGACAGATTTTCCGGAGTCTGGACTGAATTACAGATTGCAGGATACAAAGCCTGACCTGTTTTAGTAATCACATTGTTAATGTGACTGGTCCAGTTAAGCTTCTAGTCACTGTTGACTGTTGGGATATTGATGGGGGATTTGATAACACCATTAAATGACAGGGGAGATGGTTGGATTCTCTCTCGTAAGTGATCATTGCCTGGTACATGTTTGGCATATGAATGTCGCTAACTATTTACCAGCCCAACCTTGAATGTTGTCCAAGTCTTGATGTATGTTGGCATAGACTACTTCAGTATCTGTGAAATTGTGAGTGGAATTGAACATTGTGCAGTTATGAGCCACAGCTGAAGATGGTCGGAACTCTTGACAAGCTCCTGCAGTGATGTCCTTTTGTGTTTATTACAACTCCAGTCAGTGGACTGTTTTCCCAACATTCCCAGATGTCTAATTATATAAAGCAGGATGTTAATGTTGGAGATTAAAATCTCAGAATTAATTTGAGGTGGTTCAGTACTAAATTTGGGCAGCACGGTGGCACAGTGGTTAGCACTGCTGCCTCACAGCACCAGAGACCTGTGTGGAGTTTGCACATTCTCCCCGTGTCTGCATGGGGTTCCTCCCACAGTCCAAAAAATGTGCAGGTTAGGTGAATTGGCCATGCTAAATTGCCCATAGTGTTAGGTGAAGGGGTAAATGTAGAGGAATGGGTCTGAGTGGGTGGCACTTCGGAGGGTCGGGGTGGACTTGTTGGGCCGAAGGGCCTGTTTCTACACGAAGTAATCTAATCTAATCTAAATCCCAAACTTCCCTCAGTTAACATTACTGTTGCACTTCAGAAGTTGAATATTTCAAAACATGTTATGCTACAATCTGAAAGTCTGAGGATATGCTACATTGGAAAGCTGTGCTATCAGATGAGTCATTGACCAATTGTCTGCATAAAAGGATGTCAGATATTCTGTGGCATCAGATTATTTTTTTCTGGCATTCCTCTAGCTAATACCACTTTCCTAATTAAGTTACAAAATGTGTGAATGAGTAGTGTTAAAATATATTATTCTAATCTGATAAATAATGTATTCCCAGCAACTAAAAAGATCAAATATTGATTTAATTGTGTGTTTGTTCTTTCTAACCGAATATCAGCATGCCACCAATTATATATCATTTAAATGAAACAAATAGTTTCTTTATACCTAAATAATTCTTTTACTTTGAAATGCTAAAAGTATATTTCATTTCAACTCAGTTCTTTGTTCTTTTACTAGAAAATAAAAATTGAGTTGGAGCACCTAAAACTACAGCTTTTGGTAAGTTGTTACATGGATTGATCTTGAATAATCACAATAATCACTCTGTTTTTTAAACCAACGGAATGCTGGAGAAACTCAACAAGTTGATCAGTATCTGTGGAGAGAGAAACAGAGATAATGTTTTGAGTCCAATATGACATTTATTCAGAACCATCTAAGTTCTAAAGAAGATGGAATGATTTTTATTATCACATATATCTAGGAAAGTACAATGAAAAGTGTTTTGTCACCACAATCTGGCACCATTTTGAGTTGCGAAAAAGACTAAAAAGAAATCACTTAAATAGAGTTTATCTTCCATACAATATGGGTCTTAAACACAGCTCTGCGGCTTCTGTAAGGTGTTCTGGGACTCAAGGGGTCCCCATTCCAGCTACAGCAGTGACAATACCAGTGCCCCAGGAGACCCAGCCAAACCCGATCCCCATCGCTGCCGAGAGTCCTTGCAGCCAGGTCTTGCCCTTCCAGGCACCACTACAAGTCCAGGCTTCAGGCCTACCGCCACCAGGAGTTCCGATTCACATTGTAGCCACTGGCCTGCCAAACCTGCTCTGGCCTTGAAGATGAAGCAAGAGAAAGACACAAAGGAGAGAAAAGGATGCAGCCATCTGGAGCAGACTTGAAACATTAACTCTGGTATTCTGTCTCCAGATGCTGCCAGACCTACTGAGCTTCTCCAGAATGCTGTGTTTGCTTTAGATTTCCATCATCTGCAATATTTTCTTTTTATTTGTCTGTTTCTTTAACACTTTCCCCAAATTTAATTTGAGCTGAGATGTACTCTTGGTTTTGCAGGATGAAGTTAAGAAAATCAGAAACGATACAAAGCTGGACATGAACTTAGAGAAGAGCAGAATTATGGATACGGTAAAGCATCATTGATACTTCAGTTATGCTGTTGCTATTCTACTGTTTATGTGCTGTCAACTTTGCTTGAAGTTCCTTCAAATTTTACTGATCCATTTTTCATAGATGGCATGTGGGCAAACTACAATAGAGTTGGAGGTGGAGAGAGAACTGAATGAAGGCAAGAGTAAGAAGTTGGGCAGAGGGAAGAAGGAAGCAGGGTAACTAACTGTGGGTAAAACAACTGTGAGAGAAGAACCAATTAGCTGCAGGTGTGAAACATATTGGCCAGGGACAATTGTAGTAAAATACGTCAATGGGAGGAAACCATGGCAAAGAATATTATGTTTGGCAGAGGTCATCTCCTGAGCAGTCTTCAGTGGTCATAAGTTCAAAGTGTTTTTGAAATTCCATTGATGGAAGATGAAATGTTCTGTTGTGGATAATGAGCAAATCAAAAATGGGCTTTGGTCTGGGTACTGAATTTGAAGTTTAAAATGTTTCACAAATCAAAAATTCACTTAAGACACAAAAAGAGACCATATTCCAAAAACCAAGGAAAGATTTAATTGAAGTTGAAAAGTTTTCAGATCAAGAAAAGGAATTTTAAAATAATGCAATTTGATCACTCTCACTTAATGTGATCGCAAAAATACATCTGTTCAGACATCAACTGAAATGAAAAATTTGCCCAGGAACCACCAAATGACTATACTACCACTAAAACATGCAACCAATTGTCTCAGTAAGTAATGATAATAAAACAGTTAATATTGAAACCATCTATCCCTGTGTCACCTGCCTCTTTAACATTTATTTTACAGGATATTCTGTACAAGCATAATTGGGATGAAAAATATTTTGAGGGATAATAACCTTCTAAACATTTTGAAATGGAACAAATCTACTGAGCTCCCTCAATAAATGTTTTGATATATAATGGAGTTATCTAAACAAATGTAACCAGCTTAACAGATCTTTTTATTAAGCAAGTATTAATACTTCACATCTATAATAATTTAATTTTTTATCAGTTTAGAGAGCAAGAGAAGTTGTTAATGACATCTAGAAATGAATTTACTGAACTGGTAAGTATTTATAACATTATTAATCCATATATATGCCAGGTTTTAGATTCTGGCAAAGAAATGTGAATTATCACTCAAAATCTATAACGCTGATGCTGCAATATTTGGTGTGAATGTTCTCGCACTTGGAGTAATCATAGAACTTTTCCTTTTATCATGCTATACTCAATTGTACAAATTAAAATTGTTGCAAATCCAAAGTGATTTAACAGAAAACATACAAAACAGAAATAAGGAAAGTGATAAGAAAGCTAACAAGAAACTATTGAAGAATTATAGAAATAGCCATTCCAGAAAGGTCAGTCAGGAGAACCTAGCTAGAAAAAAAAAGTCTTTCTAATCAAAAAAATCACCTTTTTTGAAGCATTTTCAATGGTCTTTTCTTCTCCTCAGTAACTAAAATCACTGCTGTCCAAAGAATGATTTGTAAAATAAAGTAATGATAGTCCAGAATTTGTTGAAAAGCATGGTGTACGAATTAATGTGCAAGTAGGTAGGAACTTGTGACAAGGGGACGCACAGTGAATTGTTTTTTACTATAGTCTAACAGCCAATTTGAGCTGATCCACCATTAGCTTAATGGTAACAGAATAATAAGGGTTTTAGATTACACTACAGTGTGGAAACAGGCCCTTCGGCCCAACAAGTCCACACCGACCCGCCGAAGCGCAACCCACCCATTCCCCTACATTTACCCCTTACCTAACGCTACGGGCAATTTAGCATGGCCAATTTACCTGACCTGCACATCTTTGGACGGTGGGAGGAAACCGGAGCACCCGGAGGAAACCCACGCAGACACGGGGATAACGTGCAAACTCCACACAGTCAGTCGCCTGAGGCGGGAATTGAACCCGGGTCTCAGGCGCTGTGAGGCAGCAGTGCTAACCACTGTGCCACCCACTTGGTTATATGGCCAAGTAGTAGTGTGTACAGCCAGAAGGTCTCTATTCAAATCGAATCTGTGCTGCAGTGTTTCCTCTAACATTCCTTTTTTTCTGTATGGACTTCAGAGGTCAGGATCTTTCAGAACCAGAAGTTATTGCTGTGATCCATGTCAGCACGCCAATGACTGTGTGTGGGACTTTAAAATGGCTGCAGATGTAACCTGTTGGGAACAGTGCTGTGCAGAAAGTGTTATAACATGTTCAAACACATTTCTTAAACCAAAAAAAAATGTTAGGATTATTGTGGCAATGTGGTATTGCTCCTACCCCTGGGCTGCAAGGTCTGGGTTTGAGCCCTACCTGCCATGGAGGTGTGTCAGAACGTGTCCAAACGAGCTGACTGAACAGCTTGCGTTGTTTTCAGAAAAACAAATTTTAGGAGTCGTGCAGTTCTACCTCGGGACCATAAGCTTGTGTTCAATTCCCACCTTCCCTAGAGGTGTAACATGACATGTCTGAGCAGGTTATTTAAAAATAATGTTTTTAACAGAATCCCACCTTAACTCTCCCAGTGGAGATCCTGCACCTGCATGTTAATTGCCCATTAAATGTGCAACAGAAGGTTGACTAGTGATTCAGTTTAATTGCCTTTGGAGAGAAAGCAGAGTCAGTGTTTTAGGTTCAGTGACCTTTCTTCAAGGCATCAATTCATTGAATCCCTACAGTGCAGAAAGAGGCCATGTAGCCCATCTAGTCTGCACTGACCCTCTAAAGTCCGTACCACCTAGACTGACCTGCACCCTATCGCTGTGACCCCGCGTTTCCCAAGGCTAATCCACCTGGCCGAGGAAACCTACACAGGCACAGGGAGGATGTGCAAAACTCCACACAGACAGTCACCCAAGGTTGGAATTGAACCCGGGTCCCCAGTGCTATGAGACAGCAGTGCTAACCACTGAGCAACTGTGCTTCTCTTCACTGTACCTGAAACATTGACTCTGCTTTCTCTCCATAGATGCTGCCAGACCTCCAGCTGTTTCTGTGCTTGTTTCAGATTTCCAGCATCCTAAGTTCTTTGTTTTTTAAACATATGATGCCATCACTATTGATGTAAACCACCACAGGAAAATAACAACAGCACATATGTGAAAGTAATTTGGTCTGCAATTTTAAATTGCTGAAGGTGCCAAGTGAAAGCTATCTTATTCAGCTGGACTAAAGGTTCTAAACATGCTCTTTATCTTGTGGTAGAAGAAGGTCTTAAATATTTTCTGGAGCTTGATGACTAGATTCTGATGATCTGCAATATCTTAATTCTCAGCAACATTTGCTGTAAGAACATAAGGGCAATGTTCCAATGTTTTTAAATGTTGACTCAAGTGGCTACTCATATGATATAGAAGTACATTAAAATTATTTGACTTATGTGAAAGTAATTATTTTAATTTATGAAATCTAATGACCAGTCTGAAAGAGCAGCAAAAGGAGGAGAGAGTGATAGTTTATTTGTTAGGAAGAGGATTGCTAATTTTGGTTAAAGGCTTTCCTGGAGATCTGACCACATGAGCTGATCACAGGACTTCTAATCATATCTTGGGCTCCAGCACATAGTTTCCATATGATAGAAGTAGCAAAATCAGAGAAGGCCATTTGGTCCTCAGTGTCTGTAATGTCAATTTCTTCTGCTTTTTATGTTCCTTCTTCTTTTTAAATGTTTAACCTACAGGATTCCAATTTAAATGATCTAGTCTTTACCTGTATCTTTATATTAGAAATAACAACACTCCATTTAAGATCCTTCCAGTAAAAATACTCAGTCTCTATGTATTCCTATCACCAGTGAAACGCCCTTTCATCATGTGCCCACATTTATAGGACAAGAGAACTTTGGAGCAGGAGTCCACCATTTGGCCTTTCAATTGAATTGAATTGAATAAGCTTTATTGTCACGTATATTAAATTGAGTATAGTGAAAAGTTTACAAGCTGCCACCTGTAGTGCCATCTTAGGTACAAGATACCTAGGTACAGATTCTTCAGTACACGTTCCTAGGGAAAACAAAAATTAGAAAAATAAAGAAATATAAAATCCAGCATTACACATCAGAGAAATAAAAAGCTCAGAATAACAGTCCTTCCAATCCAGTCCACACTGGCATCTAGCCTCTCATCAATGCCAGGCCTGGAATCATCCCCAGGCCGGAAGTCCAAGGTGAGGCCACACCAGGCCAAGAGACCATGACATCAAGGTAAGAGGATGCCTCACCACATCCACACTGAGTCCAAGTCTACACCAATACTGAGAATCCAAATCCGTGCCTTTCAGCCTCCTATACCTTTAATTAAGAGTGTGGCTAATCTTGTTGTGCTCTCATCTCCACTTTTCTGTTTGGTCCCATAACTCTGAACTCCCTTGTTATCAATCTAACTCAGCCCTGAATAAATTTAAAATATGCCATTTCCACTACATTAAGGGAGGAAAATGTCATAAGCTAACAATCATCTGAGGAAAACAAATTGCTTCTAGGTTTCACAGAAGCTATTACATGTTCCTTCTTTCTCAGTACCTCCTCTATTCAGAGTTTGGCTGCTGCTGCTAGTACATCTGCAGAAAATGTTAGTCCCCACACCAACTCTGTTCACAGTCTCCCCTTCCCTATGTAAGCCCTAATTCCCACCTAACATTAAATAATTCCTTCTCCCAACTCAGGAATTCTGCATTTTTTTTCTGCAAGTACAGTGTCAGCAAAAGTAGAACCACCTGAAAATGTCAATGATAAAAGGATTTGCATTTATAATTCCCCTTTCACAACATCAGACCTCAAATTATTTACTGTTAATTAAGTTTTGAAACATAACCAAAGTTGTAAAACCTATCAGCATATGCTAACACATCAAGATCCCATCAACCACAATAAGCTAATGACTCACTCGTCTATCTTAGTGGTCTACCATTGTCTACTATTACCTATCTCTTGGGCACAGAAATACAACATCCTCTAAATGCAATATAATTGTTCCTTGCAGATTGATTTGTGATTTTTGTTCACTTTTTCAGAACTCAGACACAGACCGTGCCATCACCGAAACAAACAAAAAAATTGACACCGATGTGGCTTCACTTAAGACCATGTTGGAATCACTTAAACTAGAAACAATGAGGTATCTTGCAGGTAAGATTGTGAAAGTGGGGTCGTTAAACTTGAGAAACAAGTTCAGCATTTTAGAAAAATCAGCATTTATCTAATTCTATTTTCTGCTTTATCGTTCTACAGCATCGGTGTTCAGTTGCCTAGCAATAGCCTTAGGATTTTATCGATTGTGGCAAAAATAGCAAATGAAAGATGATCTTCAGCAACAAGCAACTTAGTGGAACTTAACTATCTTGAAGATAATTCCATTAAAAAAATTGGGATTTTTCTGGAAAGAATGATTGTTGATCTGCTATGTTTTTAGGAAAGTCAGTTATGTTCCATTAATGTTAATTGTGTTTACAAATGATTCCAAAAACTGGATAGTGAGTTGAAACACAATTCTATTCTTTATTTGTTGTAACATTCTCATACGAACTGACTTTGGCTGTTCTTAACCCATTGCTGGTGAGAGTGGGATCATGGTGCAAAACTGACCTTCAACAGCTTCTTTATGCACATGGAATGTGTTGTGATATTCAGCATTTGGTGCTGCTTTAAGGCTTTGTTTCTGGCCTCTGTAGTGTTGTACAGCTGAGTCTGTTATGCTGAATGCTGTTGCTTGGTTGTTCAGCAAATAATGTAATCTTGAACAGAACTTTTTTTTACTTGCAATATTGATTGAAATTGATGAAAGTTGGAAGTGATGGATGTGGCAAGTGTCCAGGTAATTATGTAAAGTGATATGAGGAACTAGATAGCCAACTATTTCGTCCACATATTTCTGTTACTGTTTGTGCTGAAAAATGGTAGCAATTAAACCATTTATTCTCTGGAAAATTAAAGGATAAACAATTAATAACAATTTCTAAAAGTCACCTGGTATAAAGAAAATCACCAAGTAAAGTCAATTTTGAAAGATCACATCAGATGAGAACGTTGTCACAAAGATAATATTCCTTTTTGAAAAGGAATATTTGTATTATATATTCATAAAAATTAAAGAAGGTTGTCATTTTAGCATCAATTCCCACCTATATGTGTAGTGTGTTCAATCTGTTTAAGGATCTTGCACAAGCCAGTCTTAAGCAATGAAAATCTGAGAGTGACTACTGCCCCTTTGGTCTTCTACCAATTTCCTGTGTGATGGACTCGGACTCAGATATGAGAAAGATAGCTCAGGTTAATTCAATACCAGCTTCTACCCTACATGATCTCTCTGTAATCTCATCTGTTCCCTTTTCTCACAATCATAGCTCCACACCATTTTCATGTTATTTTCATGCACATTTACTGTAAAAACAAACAGAAAAAAGTGAGCAACAGCTCTAATTTGTTTCTATAGATACACAAACTTTTCTTAAATAGCTCTGAATGCACAGACCAACCATCTACGTCATTCAAGTACAAATATGACTTTGAATTTAGATTTGCATTTACAGATGTGTAGATTGTCACAAAATTATTGACTTGCCACATATGCATCATTGTGAGAAGTGAACAAGGAAAATATCTGCTTGCTGTAGCATGCATAGAGTGAAGTTGATTTGT
This sequence comes from Chiloscyllium plagiosum, assembly GCF_004010195.1. Classification (NCBI taxonomy): domain Eukaryota; kingdom Metazoa; phylum Chordata; class Chondrichthyes; order Orectolobiformes; family Hemiscylliidae; genus Chiloscyllium; species Chiloscyllium plagiosum. The sequence continues at coordinate 58,213,087 of NC_057715.1, forward strand.
ACTTTGTAAGTGGTGCAAACTACCATCAGTCATCATACAGAATGCCTTAAAGGGAATTTGTTCATTGCTTTACGCCTGTGCAAGTTAGCTTTAAAGCTGATGATCATGTTTGCACTTTATGTATCAGCAGCATTTGCTACTTCAGTAACAAGAATTTATTTTCAATTGTTAAAATGTCACTTGTAGATCAAAGTATGATCAGTGAAAGAAAATATTTGGCTCCAGTTTAAGTACCACATAATCATGGCCAAGGCAACAATGATCAGTATATTTACTGTTCACTATATTTAGACCACTTTATTTTATGCATTGTCTATTATTTGGTCCAATATAGACAACTAGATCCAGGTATAGATGAAAACAGCAATACAAAGTTAAGGCAAATTTAAGATTTTAAATCAGAATCTGGATTATGCTGCAGAGCCTAATTAATTATTCCCTTCCCTCTAACCATATTTTCCCTGTAAAATTGACATTTGATCATCTTTCCTTGTGCAGTCATAGGAGATATAAAGACACCTAAATTGTGCCAAGGATTTTCTAGTTGAGTCATACTTGCTTTCTGATGCAACTCTTTATTCAGTCTGGGAAGATGGACATCATTGCCAGAATCAAATTCCAAAACATATTTAAAGATTAGTTTTACATTTATTCCAGTGGCATTTAGGCATTAATCCTCAATCAACCCTACCCATGCAAAACCAAATCCCCTGTCCACCAATAAAATATTTCTAAAACTCTTGCAATTCCCTTCACAACATATATCCATTCGATTTTTTTTCTATTCGGTCACAGGATGAGGGCTTCACTGGCTAGGCCAGCATTTATTGCTCGACCCTAATTGCCCAGAGAACAGTTAAGAGTAAACCACAGGACCATGGGTCTGGAGTTACACGTATGCTAAACCAGGAAAGGATGACCAATTCAAAAACAAATTACTGGAAAAGTTCAGCAGGCCTGGGAGCATCTGGAGAGAGAAATCAGAGTTAACATTTCTGGTCCAGTGACCCTTCCTCAGGGCTCAGACTGAAATGTCCGCTCTGATTTCTCTCCACAGATGCTAGAGCTTTTCCAGCAATTTGTTTGGTTTCTGATTTCCAGCATCCACAGTTCTTTCAGTTTTTATTAAGGATGACAGATTTTCTTCCCTCAAGGATTCTAGGGAATTAGGTTTTTCTGACAATTGACAATGGTCTCATAGTTGTCAATAGACCACTCAAATTCTACCATCTGCCATGGTGTGATTGGAATTTGCATTCCCTTAAACATTAGTTGAGTTTCTGGGTGAATAGTCTAGCGATAGTACCACTGGGCCAATACCTCCCCAGATTACCACAAACATGACAGTTATGGACAAATATGAAATCAGTTGACATGGGTTTTCAATGTACTTTGTTGGTCCACGGGCCAAATGGCTTGTCTCTGTGTATACTCTATGTAAAAGTGTTACAATAATGGGATTTTCTGGGTTAAAATTTTGAGAAACATTAGTAATGCTTTCCTGTCCACCAGGTGTCTCTGTATCAATATACTATTGAACCAGCCAGTTCTTTCTTAAATATTTAAGTCTTGATTTTAACATTTCACAACATTTTATTTCACTCTGTCTTAAGCCACCCAACAAGTCTGTTCAACACTATTTATTCCAGCCAAAATTTTCAGCTTTTTACCTGAATGATAGAATAATTATTGCAAAAAAATTCCCTTTTCACTTTCCATTCTCTGATAATGTCCCTTACATAGAACTGCTGACAGACCCCTCCCAGACTGATTGCCACTTCCAAATCAATAACTGAACCCTAGCCACATTTCAAGAAAGGCTTTGCTCTGTATATTTTCACGTTAGGATGGATGTCCGGCTGAACTTTACAATATCACTTTGAGCAAAAGACTGCAGTTGCCTCGAGAGATTGAAGAAGTTGAGATTGTTCTCATTGGAACAGAGAAAGTTAATGGGCAATTTTAATAGAAATGTTCAAAATCATGAAAGTTCTGATAGAGAAAATTTGAAAGTATTGCAAAAACTTGAGGAGGGAGGCCTGATTTTTCTTTTTTACACAGCAAATTATAATCTGAAATGCAATCCCTAAAATAGTGATTCAAGCGTAACTTGCTGTCAGCATCACAGATGTCAATCGACAAAGAAACACAATAAAAATATCGAGCACCGTTGTCAAATTGCATGCATCAGGTGGCATTCCATAGTTCTGAGACTTCAATGGTACATTCTTCTGGTAAAAGGTGAATTTATAATGAAAGAAAAGGAGGAAATATTACATTAACTTTGCTTCTGCACTATCATAATAATTGCTATCTGTCCTTTCCAGATAGCGTTCACTGTGAGCCCACCTTTACAGCTGCTGTTTTTCTCCTGGCTGTCAGCTAGTTGCTTGTATTTGAATATTAGCTGCAGTGATAGTCAACACACCAGCTAGCCCATTGACCCATAAGACACCTGTGCTCAAAATGTTTTTCAATTTAAAAATTGTGTTGCATCAATAGTGAGAACACATTCCCTTCCCTCCCCATGCCCCTTTTGTTCTCTCCCATACTCTCCCCTTCGCAACTTCTTTCACTGCTTCACTTTTCCTCCCTTCTCCATTTCTCCCCACATCTACCCATGACCATTCATCCTCCTTGTCTTTTGTTCTCCTTCCTGCGTTCTACTCATCCTTCTTGACGCAGGCCCTCCACTAAAGGCCAGCAAACTAGAATTAGAAAAATCAAGTCTTCACATCATCAGAACTCAAAACAGCATTGCTAAAGCTTTACAAGCAACATGGCATGTTACACAGAAATTTTTAATTATTTTCAAAATATAAATTAAAATGTCTTTCATCATATTTGCAAATATTAATATTTATGAAAATATCAAGTTTTGACAGTTAAATAATTCTGCATCTAAATTAATAGCACAGTTCAAAATAGATTTCTAAGCACATTTGATTCACATTATGAGTGCAAGTGACCTGCTGTAGAAGTACTTTGATTGTGTTCCAAACTCTCAAATGTAAACATTGGGCTGGATTTTTCTGGTGGAAGAAAGAAAGTTGGGTTGATAAACTTCCTGGCTAGGACATGTCTTCTTTTAAAGAGGTCACACCCATTTTACCTTCATTCCACGGGAGGTCAGCTGAGTACTATTGGGCTTGCTTTTCCAGCCACAGACCAGAAGTGGTAACAGGAAGCCAGATGAGGTGGTTGGAAATTCCTGCCATTGTTCATTTGGACTTTGGTCTAATCTTAAAGGTGAACGATGATGCCTCAAATCCATATACCTGTTCCACACTACATACCTACATTTGCTCCTTCATAAACTCTGATCACCCATTCCCCCTTCTTTGACCCTTCATTGTACCATGATCCTTCTTAAACCAAGGCATCCTCCATAGGCACCCACACAGTATCCACTGTGGGCAGAGCTCAGTCAATAAAATGTATATTAGCATATGAACATATGAATTAAGAGCAGTTATAGAACATGCACAACAATTCAATCAATCATCACAGCCATACATACTGGAGAGAATCTAACCATCGCCCCTCAACAAGGGGGCAGCACAGTGGCTCAGTGGTTAGTACTGTTGCCTCACAGCGCCAGGGACCCAGGTTCGATTCCAGCCTCAGGTGACTGTCTATGTGAAGTTTGCACATTCCCCCCATGTCTGTGTGGATTTCTTCCAGGTGCTCCGGTTTCCTCCCACAGTGTGCATTAATCAGAGGGAAATGGGTCTGGGTGGGTTACTCTTTGGAAGGTCGGTGTAGACTTGTTAGGCCGAAGGGCCTGTTTCCACACTAAGTAATCTAATCAAACATTCAATGACATTACCACCACTGAATCCCATGTTCTCAATATGCTGGGGGTTACTATTGACCAGAAATTGAACTAGACCTGTAATTAAAAAAAACCGTGGTTACAACAGGTCAGAGGCTCGGCGTCTACAGCGAGTAACATACTTTCTGATTCTCCAAAGCCTGTACAAGTCAGGAATGTGATGGAATAGTCTCCATTTGCCTGGATGAGTGCAGATCCAACAACAATCAAGAAGCTTAACATCATCCAGGACAAAGCAGCTTTTAAGACCAATGCTCATTAGCAGCAATGTGTACCACCTATAAGATGCACTGCAGAGTTTCACTAAAGCTCCTGAGGCAACATTTTCCAAGCCTGTACCACTACTATCTAGAAGACCAAAATATATGGGATCACCACCAGCTGCAAATTCCCCTCTGAACCACTCCGCATCCTGATTTGAATGTTTACATCCCCTGAATGAATTTTTAAAAATCGAAGCTGATCTATTTGTGTTTCAAATTCCCCATTCCCAGTTACCTCCAATAATCCTAGATTCCTTAGCCTAACAAGAGTTTATAAATCTCCTCCCAGAAAAATGAAATGACACCATTTCTGTTGTGTCTTCCAAGGTACAAAGTTTCAAAGTCACACAACACTCACAGAAACAAAAATTCTCTTGACTTCTGTCCTAAAAGGACGACTCTTAATTTTTGAACGGTGTCCCCTCATTCTGCACTCACCCAGGACAGGAAACATCCTTTCCAGCTGGTCAATGCATTCAGGATCTTATACACGTCAATCAAGTCACTATCACTATTCTAAACTCCAATGCAAACAAGCTCAGCGTCTCCAACTTATCATCATGTGACAACTTGCTGATTCCAGGTATCAATCCAATAAACTTCCTCTGAACTACCTCTAATATTGTCACACCCTTAAATAAGGAGATGAAAACTGCAGCTAAGAGATATAGTCTCAATTCTGCTGCAAGAGTTCCAAACATGTTATGTTTTTTACACAGAGAGTGGTAGGAGTCTCGAAGGCACTGCCAAGTGTGGTGGTGGAGGCAGTTACAATAGGGGTGTTTAAGGAGCTTTTAGATAAATGCATGAATATGCAAGGAAAGGAGGGATATGGACGAAGGTCAAGTGAAAGGGATTACTTTAGTTTGGCGCCATGTTTGGCACAACACCTGTGCTAGCTTCACTGCTCTGTGTTCTATGTTCTATGCAGCACATACTTAAGAAGGACAATGAAATTCTAGCCTTTGTTACAAGAGGAATTGAACATAAATGTAAAGATGTTATGCTTCAGTAATACAGGAATTATTGAGACTATATCTAGATTAGATTAGATTCACTTTCACTGATGAAGGGCTTTTGCCCGGAATGTCGATTTTCCTGCTCCTCGGATGCTGCCTGAACTGCCAGCACCACTCTAATCCAAAATCTAGTTTCCAGCATCTGCAGTCCTTGTTTTTACCTATCTTGCATATAGTATCTAACTATTGAAACTGAACAATTTATTTTATGCATTTTACCGCCTAACAACAACAGAATTACAGGAGCAACTGGATAATTATTTTTGGCTTCTCACACAGGACAGGGGATTCCTCACGATGAATGACTCCTGAGGTGCCATGAATCACGAATACTTGCACAACAAAATGCAGAAATATTTAAACTGTTTATTCCCCAAAGGAACCTGCAAGGGTGGGAGAGCTACCTATACCTTAACCTGCAGCAACTAACATTTCAGGAAAACTGGATGGAAATCCCAGAATCAAGCCCCAAACCCCATTTTTATAAGGAGCTCTCAAGTGAGTCTGACTGAACAAAACATTTGAGTCAAACTGTCTAATCAATCAGTGTAAAATTGTTGATTTAAAAGTGGAACAAATACCAAAGATATACATAAGAAAAAAAAAATCAGGAAAAGAATATTTTCAACCAGCAATAGAATTATTTCCAAAATTTTCACCCACATTATGAAATAGTACAATGACAGCAGTCAGTTTTTCTATAATTAGAGACAATATGAGAACAATATATGTGCAGGTAAGTTTATGGTCTAGATTTGATTACAGATTTAAACGTGCCTATGGCAAAGGGTTCTGGAGTATCAGAGTGGTCTGGGTTTGGCACTGTTCCTGTCAAAGGAACACGTCGCACAAACACACCTCCAGAATTGGTCACCTGTTTCTTTTTTCCTTTTCTTTTCCCTTTAACAGGCTCTTCCAAAGTTTCTACCTGTGTAAGACAAAGAGAAAAATGTCTAAACTTTTTCGGGAAAAGTAATGATTTTAGGAAAATTAAAAAAGGGCTATTCTGCTCTAGCAAGCATCATCTGTCTTTGCAATAACAGTGGTGTGCATCAGTACAAGTGTAAAGTCATTACATAATTAAGTGCTGTACAATGTAAAATCTAGTACACTATGGGTTAGCGTCAGGGACCATCAAAACACTAAGGTTACTTAAAACAAGCAATTAGTTAATTAGTGCCCTACAAGTGAGGAACCCTGCCACACCAAACCAATCTAGATACTGACATATGCTTGTCTCTTAATACATCCTAAGATGGCCTACTAGGACATTTTAACAAAGCAATCACTGTGGAACTCAAGACGACCAAATCCAGTGAATTCAGTCAAATTTAGGAACTGCTGCCTAGTTTGGTAGAAATTTCCCATGGATTACTCAAGGCTTAACCTGACAATCATCTCACAGAGAACACTTATTAAACAACATCTCAGAACCTCCTTCAGTATCCCTGGCATATCCTTCCCAATCACAAAGGTTGATTGATCAGAGCTAGTGGCGAAAAGATATACAGTTGGCTAGTATGGCCCTGGGAGTCCTCAACATAGACTCTAAACCTCATTACATCCCAAAAGCTTCATGGGATCAAACAAGATAAATTGCTAATGTAAAAATACAAAATAGTAGAAAAACGCAGCTAGTATGGCTGCATCCTGTGAAGAGAGAAACAGTTAAAGTTTTGAGTTCAATGTGGACTTTTTTTTTATTTGTTCACAGAATACGAGCAAAACTGGCTAGTCATGCAGTTATTGCCCATCTCTAGTTACTGCAATGCATCTTATAAATGATACACAACTGCTGTCACTGTGTATTGGTGGATGGTGTTCAGTTTTATGAGTGTCGATGGAGCTGCTAAGCAAATGAAATATTTTCCATCATAATCTTGACTTGTAGGGGTAGTGAACAAATCTAAGGGAAGCAGGGGGTGAGTTACTCCCTTCAGAATTCCCCGCCTCAGCTCTTGTATTCATAATATTTATGTGGCAAGTCCAGTTCAGTTTCTGGTCAATCATAACTTCCAATGATAACTTTTGGCAGTGGAAAATTTAGCAATGGTAATGCTATTGAATATCAAACGATGATGGTTAAATTCTCTCTTGGACAAGATGGCCATTGTCTTGCGCTTGTGTAGCATGAGTCTAAGCCTGGTTATTGTCCAGGTTTTTGTTTCAGTACCTAAATGATGCTGAACATTGTACAATCATCAGTGAACAACCCAATTCTGACCTCATGATGAGCAGCAGAAGATGGTTGAACCTGGGACACTACCTTGAGGAACTCCTGCAGTGAGGTCCTGTGGCTGAGGTGACTGATCTCTAACAACCAAACCATGAATACTATTGAGAAAAACACATTTTGTTGCTGCTTTTCATCTTCCACTTATCAGACAATGCACAAGAATTGTGTGGCACTGAAAAAGCACAGCAAGTCAGGCCCGAAACGTCTACTCTCCTGCTCCTCGGATGTTGCCTGACCTGCTGTGCTTTTTCAGCACCACACTTTTCGACTCTGACTCTCTAGCATCTGCAGTCCTCATTTTCTCCTAATTCACAAGAACAATGCACCAATTAGTTGATGACTAACAGCTAACTGACAGGCTTCGTATTAAATTTTAAACAAAGCAGGTTGTTTCTGATTTGCTAATTCCTCAGGGCAATGTCTTGACCAGAGAATGGCTCTCATTTATTTTGCTGGGATGAAACACATGCTGTGTCTAAGATATACACAGTACTGTCTATGCTTGTGTGTGTTTTGTCTGCAAAGAACAAGATCCTGCGTATTAACCCTTACATTAATTATCACCATTGCTCTTTAACATTCCCTTGGCCTTTCCTTCTTTTCCACTTGCTCTTCTCCAACTTTGCTTTTACAATAAAATATCATTTTCCCATTTCTCTCTTCAGTTCTAAAGAATCATCATACTCAATTTGATACATTAACTCTGTTTCTCTCACCAAAGTTGCTGCAAAACCTGCCGAGTTTCACAAGAACTTTCTTTTTTTTTAAATTTATGATTTCTGCATCTGCAGCATTTTGCTTTTGTTTTAGAGACCAATTACTATCAACAGACCCCACCACAATCAACTGATCAATCATTATGCCTCAACATTGAAACCCATTTGAGGGAGAACCAAACAAAAGGTACACGAAATACCATGGACACAGAATTTCAAGCACCAATACCATAAGTAGTTAATTAGAATATTACTGATACATGACTGACAAAGCTGGAAAACCTAGCCTCCAACAAATGGTGAGTGCACTAACATGAGTAAGCAAGCTAGCTGACCTCATTCTCACCAACCTAGCTATTGAAAGAGAGGAAGAGCATAGATGAACATTTCAGAAACTAAATTTGGCACACTTTAAAATGAGGCATCAATCCATCGAGTCTGCAACTTGGGGTTCCCAGTATGATCGAAGACAAAAGCAGCAGGATAGAGAACACTATGTTCCACAACCAAAATCAGAACAAAAGTGCTATAGTCCTGCAATACCAAGTCATGAATAATGTCACACAAATCATACAGCTAACAGAAGGAAAACTGAGTTCACGAACATTCCCATAAATGATGATGATGGAACCTAGTATCTCATTGCAAAAGCCAATTTGAAGTGTTTTTAAAGATCTTAAGAAAATTGCACCAAATGGATGATGCTACTTAGCACCTTTCTGAGAGATAACCATCATTATATTTGTGTGCAGACCATTTGTTTCATTCTTTGGTGACATGAAGCCAAGTGTACTGGATACATCAATCACTGTGGGTCTGCACAAAATCTCAGCCAGATTGTCCATGTCCTGCATATCAGAACTAAGCATTCTGCATAACCATGATTATGAAGATCGGAAGGTTCACTAACATCCTTTTGGGAAGGCAATCTGCTGTCCTTATCCAGTTGGGCCTACATTTGATTCCAGATCCACAGAATCTCAGAAATGTGATGGACTCTCAATGGCTTTCTGAAATGTCTTCAGAGAGCCAATCAATTCAAGGGCAATTAGAGATGTGCAACATATACAGGGGCATCCATATCCCATGGGAGAATAAAAAAGGTAGGAAGGCAGCTAGGAGAGCAATGGAATAGCCATGTTAAGAGAAAACAAATGCTTGGATGAAAGTTTCAGCAGATTAATTGAAATAGGAACTAACCATTCCCCAAAGCCTGTTGTTCAAATGCAGATGTGACATGAGAATTAATTAACAATTTTTAACTTGGATCAGGTAAGTCCCTTTGCATGGAAGGAATATGAGAAATCTAACCTCATGAAAACATCAAAGAAAGCAAATAGAAGGCACAAAATAAAAGCATTGGCAAGTAAAAGCAAAGACTTTTTAAAAATTACACACTTTTGAGAGAAGAACATTTCCCTAGAAGAATTCAACCAATTAAAGACCAAATGGGTAATGTGTGTAGTGGCAGAAGATGAGAGCTTGGTTCTTAATAAATATTTGGGTCATCCTTCATAAAAAGGGGACAAAATGCAGACACTGTAGATCAGGCAGAGTGTAAATACTGCACTGTATTGATATATTGAAACAGGAGATATTAAGAGATGTGACATCTTTGAAACAATATACCAGTTCCTGTTGAACAATATCTCTGGGCTGTTAGGAGGACCAAGGGTAATAGCAGAGACTCTAACCATCATTTTCTAATTTTTTTCAGGTTGGTATCATGGTGTCAGAGGATAGGAGGTCAGCTAATAAACCATTGCTTAAAAACAGAGAAGGGGCTTGATCAAATAATTACTGGTTAATCAGCCCAGCTGCAGGAAAATCCTGAGGTGTGATATAAATCATCATGTAGAAAATCATTAATTAATCAAGGACAAGGATTTGGAAAATAGTAGGAAGGCTAATGAGAGCAGCACATTTGACTTAGTCGACATGGTTCTTAACAGGGTTTTTGACAAGTTCACACAATGGCAAACAGAAAGTGTCAAGTTGAATCTGAAAGTGGGTCACTGCTAGTTATTAAAGGGTAATTAATGTTAAATGGTGTTGTTTTGGTATTGGAAGGTTGTTTCCAGTGTGTTTCAGTGAGGCTCAGTACTGTTTATGGTATACACCAATTATTTCGACTTAAAGGTAGGGGGTCTCAAAAGACAGTTTGAAGATAACATCAAAATTTGATCTCTAATTGATAGTGAAGAAGAAAGCTGTAGACTGCAGAAGATTAAGCTTAGGGTCTGTCAGAACCATTTAACTCCAGACCTCATAACAGTCTGAGCTCAAGCACAGATGCAAGGACTAATTGCCAAATGAGAGATGAAAGGAACTGCTTTTTCAGTAGATTCATTCATTTCAATAATGACAGAAACAATTACTGATTTCAGAACTCAATTTGTTAAAGGTCTCCTAAAAGACTAAATAAAGTAACACTAAAATACTGAAAACTGATCATTAAACTAGCTGAACTAATATAACCCTCTCACCACAGAGCCATCAGATGTCTTCAGTTTTTCCAGACACTGATTTAGGTGGCCTATCTCGGCTCGACAATCATCCAGCTGGCACTCCAGCTTCTCCCGGCGAAGACGTTCATACTCCAGTTGAGCCTGCAACTCCTGCAACACTCTGTATGAAGAAAAATGCCAATCTGTATCATCCTTTCGTTACACCACAAGTATGTCTCACTACATAATAAAAATAATGAGAACATTGGTAGTGATACCTCACACAACCCCCTCCTTCTCAAACAGAATTACAGAAGTCATCTGTCATTGATACTCAGGAAGAACAAATACGTGTGGACTTTGCTGTGCAATGACCAAGGGTGGAAGTCTTGCTGACTTTTTCTTTCTTAGCCAAATGTTGCTGCTATAAATTGTAATATCCAAAATTCTATCTTGACTGTCTCCTTACAGTGAAAGGAAACAGCAGATTCATACAGAAGCAAAAGGGAATGTGTATGGTCATTTGCATTACAGACCCACAATGACAGGTAACTGTCATTTAGTCTAGCTGCTCACCTTGCAAAATAAAGTGATCATCAATTAAAATCAAGGTTGGGCTCCAAATGCTTTCCTCCACCCTAATGAGGTTCATTTATCAATGTAGATTGCAAACTAGAAATTAAATTCAATTTGGTGCTTTTGGAAACCATGGAAATCTTGTTTTTTAAGTGCTGTATTAACAATGTGGTTCCATAAGACAGCCATGCAATGGCAATATTTTCCTTATCTGTGTCTAGTGGAGGTTTGCAGCACTACCAAGTGACATTCATCAGGTTCAATAAAGCTTTTTCAGCACTTTAGTGTGAGAAGGTTTTCTCCTATAACTGAAAAATACAGCTGAGCTGACGAACTAGTGACAGATGACACATGAAGTCACATCCTACTACAACTGCTTAGGAGCAGCTGGAAATTGCACTCTTATAGTATTCAACTCAGTCCATCTGAGTTAGAACAATGAAGAGAGGCAGCATTGCATCATATAAAATTTAAATTAAAAGTTAACTAAATTACAGTTGGCTCAGCTTCTCAAATAGCTATGCTAAATAACAAATTATTTAATTAACAAGAGAATGAATAAATAAACTTTAGCTTAATATTACATGTTCAGCAACATGTTTCTGGTGAGAAACCTCAATTTGATTCCCATCTATTTAATTCAATGGACCGGAAGTTTTGGGTAGTCTAGCCCCTATTTCTTGACATGCAGCAAGTGACATTCTTTGCTGACAGAACATACTGTGAAAATTATTTCATAGCAATAAAAAGTTGCACTTGACAGCTACCTTTCTGCTTCTTTCTCTTCCTTCTGCCGGAGGTGATCTTCCTCCTGCATGCCTCCAAGTTGTCTGTAGTTGCTTTTTGCAATTTCTAATAACCGTTCAAATTTTTCAATCTTTTCATAGGCCCTCACTGCATGGGTGAACACAAGATGTTGAGTAAGCATAAAATACTGATTTGTAGCACGAGAGTAGGAAATACTGAAATTAGGTCTTAAAATAAAGACCAATATGAATTTGAGAAAGACAAGAAAGTATGTATGTATTGGGGGAGATGACAGCATACTGGTAATGACCCTGGACTGGTAATCCAGGGATCCAAACTAATAACCAACATTATCTTTGTATCTACTCTGCGCAGAGCTGAAGGGGGTATAGTGAAGACTTGGGGAAGACAACAACATCAGAGCTCATTACATGACTTGAAGCAGGGGAGAGGTGAGAAAAGACAGCAGAGGGGAACATAACTTCTGCTAAAACAAGTAGAGAAGGTAGTGTCTATATTACAAAGGGCTGCAAATTGATTGATGATACATTTGCACTTTTTTTCCTGGACAGTTTTTAAATTATTTAAATGTCATGTCAATAACTCACTTTAGAATAAAGTGGGATAAACTGGCATGCCCCCAGTGAAAGCGTAACACAACCTGATAACGTTCCAACATAACCCGATTATATACTGCTTAATGAAGCACACAAAGAATATCAACTTACTCCTTGCTTCCTTCTTCTGAGCCCCACTCAGGTTAATGTTATCCTGATTATCTGTACTTGATTCTATAACATGTTGGTGAAAGACGTTGAGATTGTCTTTACTCAGTTCTTCATCAGAATCATCATCTATGCCTCCACCCAGAAGATTAACTGCTGCCAACTGGGAAAATCTGTAATGCAGTAATCCAAGGATTAGTTTGTGCTCGACCTGCCCTATACAAGCATAAGAATTGTTTACGGTTTGAACCCAACTTGCACAATTACTACCAGGTCACCCAGGAAACCAGGTACAGCTGCTCTGTTCTTATAGGATATCTGTAAAGATCATGTTTGGCACTCAAATTCTTGATGTTCCACGACAAGACCTTGATAAAGAATTTCTAAGTGTGTACTACACCACCAGTCAGCCAGAGGGCCAAGTCTAACTAGAAATGCCTATGTCAATATAAGCAAGACAATAATGAAGGCCCAGAAAATACACACTCCAATTTTCAGGATCCTATTCCATTTTATAAGAGCATGGGTGGAGTCAAGCAGACAATCTCCATCCACAAGATTTCCTGAAAACATGAGCATTTTGATTGTCTCTAGATTTTGGCCTAACTTTCGACTGTTGATGAATGCTAAGATTGTAAGGTAAAAGACAATATATATTTGAGAAAACAAAGATGGGGAAATGGTTGCATTGAACTAATAATCCAGAGGCCTAGACGAATGCTGTGGTCCAGATCACGACAGCAGGTGGAATTTGAACTCATGCTGTTTTGCTGAATATCCATGGATTTTCAAAGCCATGAAGTAAAATCAAATCACAACTGCTAATAGTGGCAATTTCTCAACTCTCCAAACAGGAAACGTTTAGTTTCAAAATAACATACATTCCCAACTGTTATCTTTTTCTAGATTTATTTCTGTAACATTATGTCAACTGAAATAATAGACGTTTTGGACAATCAGGTGATGGCTTTTGTTGAGCAATACAACAGTCTGTTTAAAGATGAGAAACAGAAACAGCAAATAGAATTTGAGTTATGTAATAGTGATTTGAGACATCCATTTCCATGCCTTTTTAATCAAAGGTTACTCTTGCAGTGTAACTGCAACCATTGAAGTACTGACCACTTTTCCTTTTAAGTTAAGTATCGTCAAATGTTATACAGTCATAGAGATGTACTGCATGGAAACAGACCCTTCGGTCCAACCCGTCTATGCCGACCAGATATCCCAACCCAATCTAGTCCCACCTGCCAGCACCCGGCTTATATCCCACTGAACCCTTCCTATTCATATACCCATTCCAACAAGTCAGCTCTTTAAATATTAGACCCAAAAGAGGAATGTCATCTCCAAACGTCAGGCTATTCTGCTGAGTATGTTGCACAGAAGAGTGGCCTGCAAGTACCTAATATCATCCCCTTAAGACTGGGCAACAAGCAACCTATTGGTACCTTCTGCATGCATACAAGTAAAGCTGTATGGAAATCTGATGAAACTGTCATACAATCTAATCACATGCACTTCATTAACAAACCTATTTGGACACATGAATGAATTATGCTTACTGGCTGGGACTCTATGAAGTCAGTTCAAGAGTTTAGATTCTGCACATATTACCTAATCATTGTAACTGTAAAAGGTCACCACCTATTTCAGTTTGTTATTAAAGTAACTTAAATAATTAAAATAAGGTAACATAAAAAATGAAACGTTTGGCAGAGACTAAGCAAAGACGATCTTAAAATTCGCAAACAAAACCAGAACTTGTTGGAGAAACTCAGCAGGTCTGGCAGCATCTCTGGGAAGAAAGTTAATGTTTCAAGTTCAATGACTGTTAAAATTCTCATATTGCTGAACATGGCAAAGATATGGTTCACCACCAAGTTGAAAGTCTGCCCCATCATTGCAGATGAAATTAAAAGATCGAACATTTTTAAAGGTACTACAGTTTTAACAACTAATTGATTACCTCTTAGCCACATCCTTTGGTGTCTCTCCAGCATCATTTCTGATGTGATGGTCTGCTCCCATTTCTATAAGCCATTGCAGGCAACCAATGTGTCCTTGCCCAGCAGCTAAGAATTGTACATACTAGTGTCAGTCACATTTAATTCAATTTTACCATTAAGAAAAAAAAACATAATTTTTGTCCAAGAATTGTTACTGATCCTGTATCTTCTGTAAGAGAGCTATTTAGTATTAATTAATGATGTTCAAACTAATATTATTGCGACTCAAGGTTTACAGCTATGGAAGTAAGCGTTTCAAGGCAATCTTATGGTGGCATTTTAACGTTGCTGCTCTCTTGAGGAACTGAGAAGCCTGACAACATTTGTAAATCATTAACATTAACTGAGTGGGACCTGATAACCTTAGCATACACTCAGCAGAGGACCTATCTAGTCTGTAGCTTGCCTTTGTAATAATCAGAGGAACAGAGATTATTCACCGGGCCCTACAAAGAAAGCTTGGGCACTTCTGCCTGAGTTCTCCACTTAACTATTTCCAAAAACCTAAAAACCTTCCCTCCATAACTAACATGGCTGCCAGGTTACCTCAAGCCACCCAATCTTAGTCATCCTGAAGCAAGCAAACTGCTTCTGGATTCTTGTTCAAGAAGTTGTTGTCAAGCCAACCAGCAGGATGTTAATGAGACTTAGTCATTAGAATGAACAGGCTGAGTGTCCTGCTTTAACTTCTGCACTGATGGAGCATCTCATTGGAAGCCCACTCAGATTTTAAACTCACTTGATTATTTATTTTAACGAAATGGTCTGCAATAGTAGTCGCAACAATGCTTGTAATGTTCCGGATTACAGTAACAGAAAGCAAAGAGAAAGTTTATTTCCCTGGATTACTACCTAGGCCTGAGCAAACTGACGTAGAATTAAGATGATCAAAAGCTGGATGCATTGCTCTATGATTGCTGTGGGAGATATAGGTTTAATTCATGTTGCACTGGCGCCAGCACTGGTGAAAGGGGAAACTGTTCCATTGGGCCAAATTTCACTTGAATTATGTTGAGACCAGTGACAATGGTGGCCTATTGGCATTGCTGGATGCCAAGGTGTGGAAAATGCTTATCAAATTCCAGAATCTCTCCTTCAGAATACATGAAAGGTGGAATATTTGGTTGACTATGTGTGGTTTGATATATGTTTGCAATACTCAAGGATAGGCTAACTTTGTCATATACAGAGTTGAAGACATCATAATTGACTTGAAAATCTGGTACAAAGTGGGCGGCCACATTGCAATCATCAGTAAACCTTGGATTCTGTATATCAATGATGGTCAATTTAATGGCAGGGAGCCAAGTGATGTTAAAGAATTTACTGTCCAGCCAGTATTTAGTATTGACAGTAACGGATCATTAACCTTTGATCAGGTGAACAGTTACCAAAAGCCATACTGTGAACAATATCGAGGTTATTCACACAGCCTTGTTTGATCCTGATCCTGATTTTTCAAAACCAAAACCAGAAATTGCTGGAAAATCTCAGCAGATCTGGCAGCATCTGTGGAGAGAAATCAGAGTTAACGTTTCAGGTCCAGTGACCCTTCCTCAGAACAGTTCCAGCAATTTCTGTTTTGGTTTCTGATTTCAGACATCCATGGTTCTTTCAGTTTTTATCCTGATTTTTCAGATTTCCCTATAAAGTTCCAGGTCTTTTTCCTCCTAAATCCATAGAATGAGTGCATGGACTCGACAAACAGACCCTGGTGAAAGCCTCTGTGTAATTTGTTTTTTTTGTGGGGACCAGGGATGGCTTTTGTGAGCAAATGTCTGTCAATTTGATGACCTCAGCTGGAATACCATTTTGTTGTTTTTAATCCATTTAATTGCTTGTTGCAGCTCCCCCAATGATGGTGGCCCACCCATAGATTCTACCACAAGTTACTGGGGGATAGCTTGGACAGTATCAGCTGTTGTTGGCAATTCACCATTTGAAAAAAGCTTCACATGTCAAAACGGTTAATGCATTGTTGGATCTCTTGGGTTTTCTACTTCCACCACATGTTCTTTATCCTGGACATTTGCCTTTGAGTGTCTGCCTTATTCTGATGTGGTATTGCTTTCTTAACTTGCAACCTTGTTTTGTTGTGCCAGGCAAAGAGTTTGCTTGTTTTAGTTCAAGTTTGTCACATAACTGACACTAACAATGCTAATGATGATGATGATGCTTGAACCCAGTGGTCAAGCCCCATAGGCATCTAGGTATCTATTTGACTTTATTTGATGTCACTGTTCTGGAATCATGTTAGATGTGTGAAGATTATCCAAACTGATCTTGAGCTGCACGTGGAATTCTTTTGCTCAATGGGGCTACTTCATGACTGAGACATTCACCATCTGCTTTTGAACTTGCAGCCCTTCAATTCTTAAACCTATCCAGGTGGACATTCATTACCATGCAATCAAGTCTATTATTTGTCCAGCTAGCACATTTGTATTATGAATCAAATGATACAAACATCACTTAGCTATTTCACCCAAATGACATTATTCAGGAGATGAAATGCCTTGATTTAACATGTTGCCATCGGGTTTTGTATTTATACTTTGGAAAAAGATGAGATCATGCTGAGCACATTTTGACAGTGGGTGGATACATTTTGCATTCATTTTTCCCCAGTTCTGTTTTCCAAGGATTCTGCTTCCTACATCAGAGTCCCAGCCAACTCAGGTATTAAAGCTCCCCAGATGGATGATCCTTTATTCTTTTGAGATGGTAATGAGAACTTTATCAAGAAGAGGAGTACAGCTTTTCCTTACAATTTCTGTAAGAGTCAAGGATCAGTACATTCAAGCTGATGATTGCGACATATTAATTTCTATTGAGTTGGAGGCAGTTTCATCAGCCTCCTAATAATACAATTGGGAAGTTCTGCCAGTGCAAACAAGATCCCATTCAAAATGGCAAAACCCAACTCCACGAGTACATTGGTTACTGTCGGTTTTGCCTTTCCAGCAAGAGATATGTGACTTTGCTTATTCCTTCAGCTGACGCATCCTTGTGAGGGGGTCAACATGATAGCTAACATGATTTTACCACAGGTCTTTTTTTTTGAATGTCGCTCTTGAGATATGAGTGTTCAGACATTCCAACTTGCAAAACATAATAAATTCTCTTTCAGTACTGTTGAAGAAAGACATTTTTCAAAGCTTTTCATTTCAAAAGAATACAAACCCAAGAGGAAAACCAACAGTTATATTTTTTTTTTTTCTTTTTTTTTTCCACCACCAGGAAGATAGGAAAACACCCGGGTGGCCAGTGACAAACACTGCCCTTCACATCAAGGGACAGTGCTGTGTGATCAAAACAGTGAGGGGGAGGGTAGGGACTAAATCAAAATAGAATTGGAGGGAGAAATGATGCACTCCACTCCGAACCAACAGTTATATTCCATTAGAAGACATTGTTGATTGGTTAGAAAGTGAATTCTGATTGGCGGAAGCCTTCATTAATATTAATTGACACTTATCAGCCAGGCCTTGTTTAATTTTAAACCAGGCAGGTGACCCTGATTATCAGAGTTTTGCTATTGTTGTGAGATGTTCTGGTGAGTGTAAGATGAAAAGCTTCATCAAAAGATGTTGTTTTTCATCAATACTCAAGTTCTCTACTACCAAGCAACTAAGTTTTCTTTCTTTGACCACAAAGATTGTGATCTTGCAGGATGTGTTTCTCTAGCCAAGAAAAGTTGGGACAGCCTGTTTTAAAGGCACTTTATTATAAAGATACTTTGAGCTCAGTCGGAGCTGCAGAAGGAGATATATATGAGATCAACGAGGTCAATTATAAGAGGTATACACAGAGTAGATCATGAGAAGTTTTCCTCATGGTAGACCACCGGACATTAGTGAAAGGTGAGGAGCCAGTGGTTTAAATGAGATATAAAGAAAATATTTTTCTCCCGGTGGATGGTAAATATATGGAACATGCTGCCTGAGAGGATTGTGGAGGCAAGTACTCTTGCAACATCTAAAAAGCAACCGTATGAGTACTTAAATGCCAATGTATAGGAGGCTATGGACTAAGTATAGGTAAATGGCATTAATGAAGTTTGCTGTTTGTTGGTCAGCATAGACAAAGTGGGCTAAATGGTTGTTTATATGCTGCATGACTCTATGACACTTCTTCTATCATAGAGTATCTGCTACCCAAAGAAACCTCTGTTCCAGCATAAATATCCAATAAACCTCCTGCATCTGATGCCTGTGGACACCTTCTTAGGTCTGAGATTCACTCACTGTCCCCATCACCAATCCACTACTTTTAGAGGTCTTGACAAATTGACCCTGCTGAAATCTCTACATGAGTTTGTTTAATTTGGAGACCTTGGGGGTTCCACCACTGTCCAAAAAACAGGTTCTCAAAGGAATAACAAGCAAGATTATGCATCTCACTACACAACTATATTCATGATCAATCCTTCAGTAAACCCTGGTATAGTTCTGACGAATCTGAAGTGTACTGAACTCCAAGAACAATGTGATTTTCCAAATCTTTCATGCCAAAACTTGAATACATTGCTCAGATGGAGTATGATTAAACTTCCTCACTTTGAATTTGAACACTTTTGATTTAAAGGCCTACATTCAATTAGACTTTTTGATGATTGTTGATCTGAGTATTAGCTTTTGGTGATATTTACCTTGGCTCACAAATCTATTTGTTTCTCCACAGCTCCTAGTCTCTCACCACTAAGAATGAAAACCTTATTTTGACTAATTTTGTTGTGGCTGACATAATTAGGATGATCCATAAAAGCATAAATAAATGGACTCATTGTTCATTTTCTTCTATTTAGTCTATGAATTTGGGCTACTGAACAGTATGCATTTTCAGATTAAACTTCTGCATAGATCACGGGAGTTCTATTTCTTTCACAGTTGCTTGGTTACATTTTGTTGCTAATTTTCATCCAGCTCCAAATACCAGAACCAATAGAGCCTTGATTCTGATATTCCGCCTCAATAAGGTGCCTGAAGAAAACACTTCCAAAAACATCATCTTATGAATCAGTAGGAAGTTTTCCACTTAAATCCCCGTCACAACCACTCCTACACTATTTAATTGCTAATGTTGCCAAAATATTGGAAGGTTGAGTTGAGTGGAGACTGGTACAGTAAATAGTCAAAACAGTTTACTACTGAAAATGTGTTGCTGGAAAAGCGCTGCAGGTCAGGCAGCATCCAAGGAGCAGGAGAATCGACGTTTTGGGCATGAGCCCTTCTTCAGGAATCCCGAAGAAGGCTCATGCCCGAAACGTCGATTCTACTGCTCCGTGGATGCTGCCTGACCTGCAGTGCTTTTCCAGCAACACATTTTTAGCTCTGATCTCCAGCATCTGCAGTCCTCACTTTCTCCTAAAACAGTTTACTAGTTGGCAGAGGCTTTTACCATATCAGTTTTCAAGACGTTGAAGAAATAAAATACAAAAATGCTAACAATTCTTATTGCAACCAATGTCATAGACTCATGGGGATTACCTTTATGCATGGGGGTGGAACCCTTATCATCTCTTTCATTGATGTTAATTACTCCAGATTCAACTAGCTGTCTCAGAGTCTCATGATCTCCTTTGAATGCACTTACATGAGCTGGAAATGCGAGATCTAAGAAAGGAGCAGGAAGCAGAAAAACAATAGTAGGGCATTTATCCACAATTTTTTGAATCATTACCTTCTACCCACTTAGATATGTCCACAGTTTTCCTTCATTTCACAATCAGAAGGGTAAATACATGCTGCAAGGTAATAATCCTATTCCTGAAGCAACCATCTGGGAGGTTTTAATGATAAGATCAACTCAAGCGATATCTGATTTGTTCAACATATGGCAGCACATTTTTTTTTCATCCTTTATCTCCTCTTCTTTATTTCTCATTGCGATCGCCTTAATGGAATGCCTCAGCTGTAGGCTCTCTCAGATTCTGGTCAACTACATGAGCTTTACACAACTTCACCGCATAGGAACAGGGCTAAAAAATGACAGAATATTCTGCTTCATTTGAAACACTTATATTGCTGGTTAACTTCTATTAATATCAGTTATGTAGAAGCCCATCTAGGTATTCTGCATTATTTTTATAAGGTTGGTTTTCAAAGTGTTCTGCATACTGAAATATTTTATTCATTCATCCTTCTCTGTAACATTTTTATATGATCATCTAAGAGCTACCATTATTATACAGTGAAATAAAGAATGTTGTGTTCTGCAAAGCTGTATTTAATGTTAACAAACCACTTCTATAAACAGCACCACAATCTACAGCAACAGGCAGCGACAGCATCATTTTGTCCTGCTTACTTTCTTGATCAACTGGATGATCCCGTTCACGTTCCACAGCTAAAATGTACTGCACTATGTTGTCCTTGTAGAATCTCTTTGCAAGATCCTTTGGGGTTTCACCTTGATCATTCCTAGCCCCCAGTATCTCGGTCATGCTGTCTCCATGGCAGACAAGAAACTTAAAGCAATGCAAGTGTCCTTCCATGGCTGCAAGATGAACTATCATTAAAAGAATAACAAGATTCATTAGAAGTAGACAACATTACTGCCTTTACAATAACTCAAATATGCAACAACCAAACTGTCAATAGTACCCAGTGTCATTCACTCAACAGTATCTTAACAGTACGGCTGCATTTATTATACACAACAATTCAAATTGGTTAAGGTCTTGCCACTGCTCCATGTGCAGTGAAACCTATTGAAAAGTGCAAGTATATGGGGATCATACAAGATTGGATGCCTTCAAAATTGGATGATGAACTGGCACTCGGTCAGAGTTTTAGAGTTTTATCTCCACATTATGCATAACTTGCCTTTGAAGCATTTCCTACCCAGGGATCAGCCACACTGATAGGCTTGGCTTCCAGCCAGATACGACAGCTCCACAGTAAGCTCCAGGATCAGGTAAATCAGACCTCTGACCTTGACAGTGGGAGATGATTCTGAATAAACCTTGACACTGGGCAAGTGGCATTGTCCCAGAAGTTGGGAACACTTCTGTCCTTATTTACAACATTGTTTGAGGGCAATATGAATGGTGGTGCAGGCCCAAACGGCCGAATCGTCTACATCTGCAGCTATTTTCTTTATTTCTAATATGTCACCTAAGAGGTTGGATAGGATCTCAGCTTACTGTCTCATCTGAAAAACTGAGTCTCTGACAATGTAGCTGGTGCATTGAGGGCTAGCCTAGATTTTTGTACTCAAGTTCCGGAGCAGTCTTTGACCCAAAACTTGCTGACTCAAGCAATTATAACGCTACCAGCTGACACGTCCGCAGATTGTAGTGTCATGGTAGCATGGCTGTAACAGTGAGGGAACAATACAAAAGACCAAACAGTTGGAATGCTCAGGCTCTGGTGGCGTAGGGTTTTTTTTTGATTGTGAGGCTTGTGGAAGTTATATGGATGACAAGGGCTGAGAACCTGATGGTGATTTTAGTTTTGAGACACTGGGCAACAGGGAGTAAATGTTGGTCAGCAAAGAAATGTTGAAAAGTAAGCAAGTTTATTAGGGGACAGCAAAGTTGCAGCAGCATTTTAGATGAACTATGTGGGTGCTATTCAGGTTCATTAGCAAGTTAGCCCTGGCTCCTGCCTGCTTCAATCAATAAATCGTTTATGCAAAATATATTGTTGTTTCAATTGAGTGCTCCACTGGACTTCACAAAAATCTCCCAGCTGCTGTTGGCCCACCACATACACAAGTTCCCTTTTCTGTAGTCAAAATTCTGACAGCACATTCAGAAGAGACAATTTCCAGCTTGACTTCGTGGTAAAGCCACCAAGTATTTTGTCCACTGTTCTTAGTTCAGCAACCTGCCTTCTTTTTCTTTACTCTAAGTCTCTGGCTATGCCAGCATTTGTTATTCATCCCTAAATGTCCTGGAGAAGGTACCAATGAGCCATCTTCTTGAACTACTGTAGTCCATAAGATGTAGGTATACCTAGAATGCTGTTAGAAAGACAGTGCAGGATTTTGACTTAATGACCGTAATATGGTTCCAAGTCATGGTGATGTGTGATTTATAGAGTCTTAGAGATTAGCGAGTTTTAAGAAGATTTGTAGCTCAGGTTGAGGTTTTGGATGTAGGTTTGCTTGCTGAGCTAAAAGGTTCATTTCCAGACATTTCGTTACCCTACGAGGTAACATCTTCAGTGGACCTCATGCGAAGCAATACTGAAAATTCCTGCTTTCTATTTATATGTTTGGGTTTCTTTGGGTTGGTGATGTCATTTCCTGTGGTGACATCACTTCCTGTTTCTTTTCTCAGGGGGTGGTAGATGGGGTCTAACTCGATGTGTTTGTTGATAAAGTTCCGATTGGAAAGCCATGCTTCTAGGAATTCTTGTGCGTGTTTTTGTTTGGCTTGTCCTAGGATGGATGTGTTGCCCCAGTCGAAATGGTGTCTTTCCTCATCTGTATGAGAGGATACTAGTGAGAGAGGGTCATGTCTTTTTGTGGCTAGTTGGTGTTCATGTATCCTGGTGGCTAGTTTTCTGCCTGTTTGTCCAATGTAGTGTTTGTTACAGTCTTTGCACAGTATTTTGTAAATGACGTTAGTTTTGCTCAGTCTGTATAGGGTCTTTCAATTTCATTAGCTGCTGTTTTAGTTTGTTACAGTCCTTGCACGGTATTTTGTAAATGACGTTAGTTTTACTCATTGTCTGTATAGAGTCTTTCAAGTTCATTAGCTGCTGTTTTAGTATTTACAAAATACCGTGCAAGGACTGTATCAAACTAAAACAGCAGCTAATGAACTTGAAAAACCCTATATAGACAATGAGCAAAACTAATGTCATTTACAAAATACTGTGCAAGGACTGTAACAAACACTACATTGGACAAACAGGCATTAAACTAGCCATCAGGATATATAAACACCTACTAGCCACAAAAAGACATGACCCTCTCTCACTAGTATCCTCACATACGGATGAGGAAGGACACCACTTCGACTGAGACAACACATCCATCCTAGGACAAGCCAAACAAAGACATGCATGAGAATTCCTAGAAGCATGGCATTCCAACCGGAACTCTATCAACAAACACACTGAGTTACATCCCATCTACATCCCCCTGAGAAAAGGAACCGGAAGTGATATCACCACAGGAAATGACATCACCAAACCAAAGAAACTGAAACATATAAATAGAAAGCAGGAATTTTCAGCATTGCATCGCATGAGGTCCACTGAAGATATTACCTGGTAAGGTAACGAAACATCTGGAAATCAACCTTTCAGCTCAGCGAGCAAACCTACATCCAAAAGTCTTAGAGATGTACAGCACAAAACAGACCCTTTGGTCCAACTCGCCCATGCTGACCAAATTAATCTCGTCTCATTTGCCAGAACTTGTCTATTTACCCTATCCATGTCCCTCATGATTTTATAAACCTCTATAAGGACACCCTTCAGCCTCCAATGGTCCAGGGAAAACAGCCCCAGCCTATTCAGCCTCTCCCTATATAGTTCAACACTCCAACCCTGGCAATATTCTTGTAAATCTTTCTGAACCGTTTCAAATTTCACAACATCCTTCCTATAGGAGAGAGACCAGAATTGCACACAATATTCCAAAAGTGGTCTAACCAATGTTATGGACAGCTGCAACATGACCTCACAACTCCTGTACTCAATGTTCTGACCAGTAAAGGAAAGCTAGCAAAGGTCTTCTTCACTATCCTATCTACCTGCGACTCCACTTTCAAGAAACTATGAACCTGCACTCTAAGGTCTCTTTGTTCAGCAATACTCCCCAGGACTTTACCATTTGGTGTATAAGTCCTGCCATGATTTCCCTTTGCAAAGTGTAGCAACTCACATTTATCTAATTTAAACACCATCTGCTACTTCCCGGAACACTGGCCCATCTGATCAAGATCCCATTGTACTCGGAGGTAATCTTCGCTATCCACTACACCTCCAACTTTAGTGTCATCTACAAACTTACTAACTATAACTCCTCTGTTCATATCCAAATTATTTAAAAAGAGATGACAAAAAGCAATGGACCCAGCACCGATCTTCGTGGCACATCACTGGTCATAGACCTCCAGTCTAAAAAGTAACTCTCCACCCCCTCTGTCTTGTACTTCCAACCCAGTTCTGTATCCAGATGGCTAGTTTTCCTTGTAGTATAAGTGATCTAGCGCAGCAGGTCAGACAGCATCCAAGGAGCAGGAGAATCGACGTTTCGGGCATGAGCCCTTCTTCAGAAATGATTCCTGAAGAAGGGCTCATGCCTGAAATGTCGATTCTCCTGCTCCTTCGATGCTGCCTGACCTGCTGCACTTTTCCAGCAACACATTTTCAGCTCTGATCTCCAGCATCTGCAGTCCTCACTTTCTCCTCTCTTATAAGTGATCTAACCTTGCCAACTAGCTAACATGAGGAATCTTCTTGAATGCCTTACTGAAGTCCATATTGATCACGTCTACCGCTATGTCCTCATCAATCCTCTTTGTTACTTCTTCAAAAAACTCAATCAAGTTAGTGAGACATGATTTCCCATGCATAATGCCATGTGGACTATCCCTAATCAGACCTTGCCTTTCCAAAACATGTAAATCCTGTCCCTCAGGATTCCCTCCAACAACTTGCCCATCACTGGTCTATAGTTCCATGGCTTGTCCTTACCACCTTTCTTAAACAGTAGCACCACATTAGCCAACCTCCAGTCTTCCAGCACCTCACCTGTGACTATCAATGATACAAATATCCCAGCAAGGGGCCCAGTAATCACTTCCCTAGCTTCCCACAGAGTTCTAGGTTACACCTGATCAGGTCCAGGGGATTTATCCACCTTTATGCGTTTTAAGATATCCAGCACCTCCTCCCCTAAAATATAGCCATTTTTCAAGATGTCACCATCTATTTCCCCACAATCTATATCTCCCATGTTCTCCTCAAATGTAAAACTAATGCAAAATACCCATTTAGTATCTCCCCCATCTCCTGCTGTTCCACACATAGGCTGCCTTGCTGATCTTTGAGGGGCCCTATTCTCTCCCTAGTTACCCTTTTGTCCTTAATGTATTTATAGAATCCCTTTAATCATCCTTACCCCTATTTCATGTTCCCTTTTTGCCCTCCAGATTTCCCTCATTAGTATACTCCTACTGCCTGTACACTCGATTCACTTGATCTCTGCTGTCTATACCTGACGTATGCTTCCTTCTTTTTCTTAACCAAAACCTCAATTTCTCTAATCATCCAGTATTCCCTACACCTACCAGCCTTGCCCTTCACCCTAACAGGAATATACTGTCTCTGGACACTCGTTGTCTCACTCCTGCAGGCCTACCGTTTTAAAGCTGTCCTCTTACCTGCGAACATCTGCCCCCAATCAACTTTTGAAAGTTCTTCCCTAATACCGGCAAAATTAGTCTTCCTCCAATTTAGAACTTCAACTTTTAGATCCAATCTATCCTTTTCCATCACTATTTTAAAACTAATAGAATTATGGTCGCTGGCCCCAAAGTGCTCCCCCACTGACATCTCAGTCACTTGCCCTGCCTGATTTCCCAAGAGTAATTCGAGTTTTGCACCTTCTCTAGTAGGTACATCCACATACTTAATCGGGAAATTTTCTTGTACACACTTTAATTCCTCTCCATCTAAACTCTTAACACTTCGGCAGTCCCAATCCATGTTTGAAAAGTTAAAATCCCCTACCATTACCACCCTATTATTCTTACAGATAACTGAGATCTCCTTACAAATCTATTTCGCAATTTCCTGCTGACCACGAGGGGGTTTATCGTACAATCCCAATATGGTGATCATCACTTTCCTTTTTCTCAGTTCTACCCAAAATAACTTCCCTGGATGTATTCCCTGGAATATCTTCCTTAAGTACAGCCATAATGTTATCCCTCAACAAAAACGCTACTCTCTCTCCTCTCTTACCCCTCTTTCTATCCCTTGCTATAGCATTTGTATCCTGGAACAATAAGCTGCCAGTCCTGTCCATCCCAGATCCACGTCTCTGTAAATGCTGTGATATTATAGAGTCATTGAGTCATACAGCACAGAAAGAGACTCTTCAGTCCAATCAGTCCATGCTGACCATAATCCCAAACTGAACTAGTCCCCAGTTCAGTTTGCCTGAACCTGCCTACTCCTGCCCCATATCTCTCCAAACCTTTCTATTCACATACTTATCCAAATATCTTTTAAAGGTTGCATCCATCACTTGCTCTGGAAGTTCATTCCACACACGAACCACCCTCTGTGTAAAAGATTTCCCCTTCATGTCTTTTTTAAATCTCTCTCCTCTCTGCTTAAAAATGTGCCTTCAAGTCTTGAAATTCCCCCATCTTACATTAAAGGCAACTACCACTAACGCTACACCCCTCATTATTTTATAATGTGGAAGTGCCAGTGTTGGACTGGGGTAGACAAAGTCAGAAGTCACATGACACTAGGTTATAGTCCAACAAGTTTATTTGAAATCACAAGCTTTCGAAGCACTTCACCTGGCGAGAGAGCAATGCTCCAAAAACTTGTGATTTCAAATAAACCTGTTGGACTATAACTCAGCGTCATGTGACTTCTGACTTCCATTATTTTTATAAAGTTCGTATTTATTAGGGATCGGTGTTCCCATGCAACTGATCTTGTCCTTCCCCTACCTTTAGAAAGTGTGATTGAAGGAACCATGGAGGGTTGTTGAAGTGCACCTTGTATTTGGTACACTGTTGTCATTGAAACATCTGTAGAACATGTGCTGATCAAAGCCAGTAATGTTTAGACTCTGCCATGAAATCAAGAGATACTAGGCAGTCCACAAACATTCTCAAGTAATCGATGTGACTCAGATCAACTCCAAGTTCACAGAGGGATCTCAAACCAAGAGGCCATTCCTAGCATTCACAAAAAGCTGTAATATTATCGTCTAAATCACAGAATGCCTCATAGCCCCTGACTCAGCCAAATACCAGCCCACCTCATGAGCACAACTATACCAACAACACTAAATAGTTTAATCTAAACCTTTGCAGAACAAAATATATGCTTATAAGAACAATAGTACAAAAGATACTTTACTGTACAATGCATTTGAACAGGAGACACATTATAGTGGACTTCAATACATCTGGTTGCTGGCTCGCAATTTATTTACAGCACTGTAATGTTACTTGAATAGCAGGTGTGGAAGAAGAATTTTTTTTTTGCCAAAACCTCACCAAGTATAATTTGATGCTTTGGATACCCAGGGGTTTACAGTACCTGGTAAATTGCCATCACGGTCCACCTCACTCACATCCGCTCCCCATCTGACGAGAAGCTGCAAGCAGCCCAGCCTGCCATGAAAAGCTGCATAATGGACACTCCTCCAACCAGTTTTGTCTGTTGAATTTGTGTCCTAGGAGCAAAACAAACAGAAAAATGCTATTCAATGACAAATTTCAGCAAACCTTGAGTGTATTTTGTGACCTAGCGTATCCAACTGCAGCCCTGAAAAATAAATTAGGTAATAATTTCCACAATTGTGTTCAAAATAAATGAAATCAATTCAATTTACCAAAGAACACTTAGCTAGCCAATAAAATAAGCAGCAGTTATTTTCAAAAACTATTGCACTTTCTGGGTGTCTATTTTGCTTTGTGAATACATGAATGATTATCGTTTTTCCAGAGACCATGAAATTTTCTGTAATAAAATCAACCTTAATAGTTACTTAAAGCTTCCTTACCAATGGGAAAGAGTAACACCAGTAGTGGTGATAAATGCAGGACAGAGGTGATAGGAACGTGGAGGGGAGCAGCAGGAAAGACTGAACAACTGGGATAAAGGCAGCATATTGGTGAAGGGACCACAATGAGGGATGGGGGAATACAGTGGGCACGGCAACTGTCACCAGGATGCCAACTCAAGGAGTGACGTCACAAAGAAGCCCTTAGGTGATTGGCCGGATGAGATACAGCGAGGACAAAGATGGACCCGACCAGTTAATAAAATGGTGGAAAGGAGCTCCAGAGCCCGAATGATGGGTTCTGTGGCAGAAATGTCTCTTTGTTGATATTACAAGGGCCCATGGATATGAAGCATATATTGTGCTTTGACATTGACCTACAAACTATCATGACTGGAGCTCCCAGGATGGGGCAATTGGGGCAAAAAGTATTCATTTTAGTTCCCATTCATCCAGTTGGAGTCTAATCGTCTCAATTATTCCCACCCTAGGTCAAAGATCTTGCTCCATCAAGACCGAAGCAACAGCCATCTCACCTTAAAAGATGTATGCACAGGTAGCTTTACATTTTCAAAGTGAATTTTAGATTTGCACGAGTTGTCTCATGGGTAATCCTAGCTGCAATAGGCCTGAATATTGCACTACCACTAACATCACTATAACAGCACTCCGGCACTATAGCATCACCAACATTGCCCTGAGTGATACACAGTTGAAATCAAGAAGCAGAATCAACTGATTTCCCTTTGGGACATGGGACAGCCGTTTATCAAGGCTGGAGGTAGAAAGCCTCCTTGGCTTCATCTGTTGCATCTAGGGTTGGTGCTATGCATTGATGGTATATATGGTGTACTGTTTCTGGGTTAGGATGAACCAAAGCGTCTCGAAGAAATTGCTTCTTTCACACGGGCTTTCTGAGACAATAGATTTTTGTTTTGTGGCAAAACCAATTTCACAAAACTGGTGGCCTACCTCAGATATACCTTCTTGAGCTGATCACGCGCGCCATGACAGCAGCTGATCATTATCTCATCCTGTCTTGTATCTCCATCAGCCCTGCCCATTAACAGCAGCAGCAGTAGAATCATTCCATAGGAAATTCAATATCAATGGATTCAAGGATTCTGTAAAGACTTTGAGAATCTCCTCAGCCACAATGAATGAATGCACTAGACCACAGCCTGCAGCATGCTACTTGTTACCATGTCATCCCAACCCTAACCTGACATGAGGCTGAAAGGCTGAGAACCAAAAAGGTTGCCAGCACAGGTGGAAATACTGGAAATGGCAGAAAATTGCTCTTGGCTTGTTTATATAGTCTCAACTGGAGAGAGGAGAGGCAGCCAGGGATATCCAAAACATTGAATCTGTAACAGCAAATACAGAGGTGTTTCCCTGCTGTCTGTCACAGGCAAGACCATTGCAAAAATCCTCCTCAGCCACTGGGAACATGAAACTGAAGAGCTCTTCTTGGAGTCACAGGACTTCCATCCATAAAACAGCACATAACTGGGAACATACCACCTATATGTTCCTCTCTGTTGTGACATGGAAATATACTACAGTTCCTTCAGTATTACTGGGTCAAAATCCCGGAACTCCTTCCTTGATAGCATCATGGGTCTACCTACAGCACATGGATTGCAATGGTCAAAAAGGCAGCTCACCACTACCTTCTCAAGGACAACAAAGGGATGGACAATAAATGCTGGCCCAGTTAATGCCACCCACATAGCATGAGTGTATTTTTAAAAAGCTACATTCCCTCAGATTTTTCATACTGCCACTGCAGATCTCTGAAGTTGTGCCCAACAGTGACTTCCAGAACCACCAGTCAATGTGAACGGCATTGTGTACTCTCTAAATGGCTGCACAGCTGAGAGGGAATATTAACATCTAGAGGCAGAGTGGATGAGACCTGCAAGACAAATTCAAGAAAAATGCAGAGAGCTTTAGCAAAATCTATAAATGGCCTCCCTTGACCTCTTGCTGTCAACTGAGAGAGACCATGGACCATCCTCCTTCAAAATTAGTTCCCGACAGAAATTCACCACCATTCTCTACCAGCTGCACAACAGCATGCAAGCAGTGATCCTTATCAATAGGTCCATCACAGATCCAATGCATAATATCATAATGTCATGCTCTTCTCTATCTTCCTTCTCACAGTATTGCAAGCTCTGCACTGGTGTGAGGCTTAACTACACAAATAAGCAGGAACATGTTGAACCTACATCCAGAACAGTGAAGACCCCAAGTCCTGTTGCAAGCTGCTGCATGCAAATAATGCTTGCATGTGTGCACACTCAGAGGCTGAGTTCCAACTTATCATCGGTGTGTCCACTGAGACAAATAGGAGGGTGGACCTTAGGTTAAATAAGACAAAGGGCTTCTACCAGCCTTCTCCCATTACACAACATTGCCACAGCAAGTCTTTGGACAATTTAGATTAATTCTTCTACTTTTGGAGCCTCCTCTCATTGAGAGGAGACATTGACGATTAAATTCAACATTGGCTCCAGTGTGTCAATGCAGCTTTTGGTTATCTGAGGAACAGAGTGTTTTAAAGCCAAAGACTTCAAACCCAGCAGCACACTGATGATCTACAAGGCAGCAGTATTACTAGCCCTTTTGTATATGTCAGCTGTGTGGACAATGTACAGCAGACACCTCAAACACCTTGAAAAATATTATCAATGATGCCTCCATAAAATTCTGCAATTCCAGTGACAGGGTGGGCATTCCAATATCAAAGTTCTCAGCACTTAAAATTTTGAAATCAATTCAAGTTACCTAATGCATCTTACCTGGCTATTGAAATAAACAATTTAAAAAAAAATACTTTTAAAAGTTTTTAAATGTTTACATAATCTATAGCATCTATTTTGCTTTCTACAATGAATGCTTGAATGGCCATCTTTCTTTTCCTAAAGACTCTGACATTTTCTTTCAGTAAAATCAACCCATATAGCTTAGTAACAGTTCCTTACCACCCCACTGCGAAGAATAGTCTGAAGTGTGTAGGAATGTCCATGGGCAGCAGCCAAATGCAGTGGAGTACAGCCTCTATCATCCTTTGCTGTTAAATTGACACCATTTGTTACCAGGGCCTGTGGACCAATACATGAAGACATTATACTATGCTTCTCATTGTGAAATAGAAATTTAGAAAGATTGTGGCACACAAGGAAGCCAATTGTCTGTGCTGGTTGAGGAATTCCAACCTAATCTTAATTTTAACTTTTTGGTTCATAGTCCTGTAGGTTTCAGATTTCAAATTTACATCCAAGTATTTTTAAGTGTAACTTTAGAATATTGAACATTAGAGCGCAGTACAGGTCTTCAGCCCTCGATGTTGCACCAACCTGTGAAATCAATCTGAAGCCCACCTAATCTACATCGTTCAATTTTATCTATATGTCTATCCAATGACCATTTAAATGTCGTTAACTTTGATGAGTCTACGACAGTTGCAGGCAGTGAGTTCCATGCTCCTACTAATCTCTAAGTAAAGAAACTACCTCTGACATCTGTCCTATATCTATTACCCCTCAATTTAAAGCTATGTCCTCCCGTGCTAGCCATCACCATCCGAGGAAAAAGGCTCTCATTGGTACCGTGTCTAACCCTCAGATTATCTTATATGGCTCAATTAAGTCAC
Source organism: Chiloscyllium plagiosum (assembly GCF_004010195.1). Lineage (NCBI taxonomy): Eukaryota > Metazoa > Chordata > Chondrichthyes > Orectolobiformes > Hemiscylliidae > Chiloscyllium > Chiloscyllium plagiosum. Next base: position 58,245,040 of record NC_057715.1, read on the forward strand.
CTCTCAACCTTCTTCTCTCTAAGGAAAACAGCCTCAAGTCCCTCAGCCTTTCTCGTAAGACCTTCCCTCCATACCAGGCAACATCTACTAAATCTCCTCTGAACCCTTTCCAAAGCTTCCACATCCTTCCGATAATGCGGTGACCAGAACTGTACACAATACTCCAAGTGCGGCTGCACCAGAGTTCTGTACAACTGCAACATGACCTCATGGTTCCAAAACCCAATCCCTCTGCCAATAAAAGCTAACACACCGTATGCTTTCTTAACAACCCTGGGTGGCAATTTTCAGGGATCTATGTACATGGATACTGAGATCTCTCTATTCATCTACACTACCAAGAATTTGACCATTAGCCCACTACTCTTTATTCCTGTTGCTCCTTCCAAAGTGAAGCACCTCATACTTTTCTGCATTAAACCCCATTTGCCACCTCTCAGCCCAGCTCTGCAGCTTATCTATGTCCCTGCATAACCAACAACATTCTTCAGCATCATCCACAACTCTACCGACCTTCGTGTCATTCACAAATTTACCAACCTTCCTTCCACACCCTCAACCAGGTATTTATAAAAATGACAAACAGCAGTGGCCCCAAAACAGATCCTTGCAGTACACCACTAGTAACTGAATTCCAGAATGAACATTTCCCATCAACCACCACCCTCTGTCTCCTTTCAGCTAGCCAATTTCTGATCCAAACCGCGAAATCACCCTCAATCTATGTCTCCGTATTTTGTGCAATAGCTGACTGTGGGGGAACTTCATCAAACGCCTTACTGAAATCCATATGTACCACATCAACTGCTTTACCCTCATTCACCTGCTTGGTCACCTTCTCAAAGAACTCTATAAGGTTTGTAAGGCACAACCTACCCTTCACAAAACCATGTGGACTATCCCTAATCAACTTATTCCTCTCTAGATAATTATAAATCCTATCTCTTATAACCTGTTCCAACATTTTACTCACAATTGAAGGAAGGCTCACTGGTCTAAAATTAGCAGGGTTGTCTCTACTCCCCTTTTTGAACAAGGGCTCAACATTTGCTATCCTCCAGTCTTCTGGCACTCTTCCTGTAGACAATGACGACATAAAGATCAAAGCCAAAGGGCTCGGCAATCTCCTCCCTGGTTTCCCAGAGAATCCTAGGATAAATCCCATCCAGCCCAGGGGACTTATCTATTTTCACACTTTCCAGAAGTGCTAACATCTCCTCCTTGTGCATCTCAATCTCATCTACTCTAGTAGCCAGTATCTTAGTGTTCTCCTCGACAACATTGTCTTTTTCCAGTGTGAATACTAACGAAAAGTTTTCATTTAGCGCTTCCCCTATCTCTTCTGACTCCACACACGACTTCCCACTGACATCTCATGTCCTCTCCTGGCTCTTCCTAGCTCTCTCTTTAGATCTTTCCTGGTTAATTTGTAACTCTCAAGCGCCCTAACTGAGCCTTCACATCTCATCCCAACAAAAGCTGCCTTTTTCCTCTTGAATACTTCTTTAGTAAACCACGGCTCCCTTGCTCGACAACTTCTACCCTGCCTAACAGGTACATACTTATCAAAGACACAAAGTAGCTGTTCCTTGAATAAGCTCCACATTTCAACTGTGCCCATCCCCTGCAGTTTCCTTCCCATACTATGCATCCCAAATCTTGCCTAAATGTATCATAATTGCCTTTCCCTCAGCTAAAACTCTTGCCCTGCGGTATACACCTATTCCTTTTCATTACTCAAGTAAACATAACCAAATTGTGGTCACTATCACCAAAATGCTCACCTACCTCCAAATCGAACACCTGGCCGGGTTCATTACCCCGTACCAAATCTAATGTGGCCTCCCCCCTTGTTGGCCTGTCTACATACTGTGTCAGGAAACCCTCCTGCACGCATTGGACAACACTGAGCCATCTAAAGTACTCAAACTATAGTATTCCCAGTCAATATTTGGAAAGTTAAAATCCCCCATAACAACTACCCTGTCGCTCTCGCTCCTATCAAGAATCATCTTTGCTATCCTTTCTTCTACATCTCTGGAACTATTCAGAGGCCTATAGAAAATTCCCAATAGGGTGACCTCTCCTTTCCTGTTTCTAACCTCAGCCTAGACTACCTCAGCATGACCTTTCTGCTTTACAGAAAGGAATTAGGGATAAATGACGTGGAGATCTGAGAGGTGGTAAAGAGATGTGAACTTCAACCTGTTTACTGGATTGAAATAACATTTATGATTTGAAAGATTCTATTCAGTCATCCTCTCTCCTCTTCAAATTACACCTTAGCAGAAAAATGCATATAACATATGCTTGAGATTAAACCTAATTTTTCAAAATTTTGCATGGATTGAAATATTTATTTTGGGTCAGAAGAACACAAAAATAAAATTAACTTACCTGCATACAGGCATCGTGACCCCTGATGGCTGCGATATGTGCTGCTGTCCAGCCCCTGGAAGTTACATCTGTCAGATCAGCACCATGCCAAAGCAACCAGTGCAGACACTGTAATATCAAAATTGAACTGTAAATATTTGGCTTCTTTTTAATAAGGTTAGAACATATTTCTAATTTTATAATAAGTAAGGCTGGTAATGAATATCTGGATGATTATTTAAATTTTACCCATACAACAATTAATTCATTGGCAAAACAGAAATTAAAAATACTATTGAACCTTGACTATCCCAAACATATTTTAAAAAAAGATTTTTTTCCCAAAATTAACAGATAAGATGACTGATTCTTGTCCCTGTATCACCCAACCAACTCAGTCTCTTAGTATTTACACGTTAACATATGTAAAGCTAGCAATGATTTACATAATTTAACACCATTGATCAGAAATTTGGTAAAAACAGGAGATACCAGGGAGAATGAGAATGAGAAAAGCACAGCATAAGCTTTGGTTGCAGTTTTAGTGCATGTTGTAAGTTGACAATAGTAGTAATGAACATTTCTTATAATGTTATATATGAAATAAGAACAGGAATAGGCCATTTAGCCCTTTGCAACTTCCTGTCATTTAATATGATCCATCTTAGTTTTCTGCTCCTGCTTTGTCCTCATACTCTTTTATCCCCTTAGCCCTTAGAAATATATCGAACTTGTTCTTGAAAACATTCAATGTTTTGGCTTTATCCATTTCCCGTAGCAGAGAATTCCATAGGCTCACCACTCTCTGTACAAGAGGTTTCTCCTCATCTTAGTCCTAAATGGCCTACTCATATCCTTAGACCCCTATTTTTAATCCTATGCTGTGTGTTCAGGTTCAACTCTTCAATAATTTCTGCCTCCCTCGTATCTTTTTTTACATCTCCACTCTTGTGATTTGCAAACATTTTTTCTGAGAATCTCTAATATATAGTTAGTTTCTGATTCTTTACCCAATTTTTACAGGAAGGTGGGTAAGGGACCAGAAACTCAACACCGAGGATTGGCTCAGATGGGAATTGAGTGGATGGTGAGTAGGGTGATGACAGGGAGGACTGTTAGCTGGAGAGAAAGAAAGAGAGGTAATTTGCCTGGACACTTTATTCCAGGAGACCCCTTAGAATAACTCTTTTGATTTGGTCAGTGGTCAGGGACAGGAATGTGTGACTGGAAGTGAGGCAGGCAAGGGGAAGACAAGGGTCTTTGCAATTGTTCAACAGCTTTGATGTTTTCCAGCACGTTTGAATGAGACAGAGGGCCATAGGGTTTGTGAAAACTGGCCATGGCATTGTGATAGAGAAAGCCTTTCAAGAGGGGGAGCAAAAAGAAATGTAGTGGTAGGAGGGAGCAGTACAGTGTGAGGGATTGGTACTATCCTCTGCAAAGAGTGGGAGTCCAGAAGGCTGTGTTATGGTTTGGAATGTCAGCTCTGGGCTGAGGTAGAACACACAGTGAAAAGGGAAGAATCTGATGGCTGGTACAAACAACATACGTAGAACAGGAAAGAAGTTTTGCTGAGGGACGATGAGAAGTGAGGTGCTAAATTAAAAAGCAAAACCTCAAATCTAATAATTTCTGGATTGCTACTAGAGTCATGTTTAAATTAGTATTATATAAATAACATTATATAAGTGAATGCATGGCTCAAAGACTGATGTAGGAGAAGTGGGTTTCAGCCTTGAGGTATTAGTATCAGTACTGGGAAAATGGAAGCACTATTGGTGGGATAGTCTACACCTGAATCGTCTGGCATTGGTGTTTTTGCCAGCCACATCACTAGGGAAGAGGACTTTAAACTGAACAATGCCAGGGAGAGTCAAGCAAATCAAGATAGAACAGCAAAATATTAATATAGAAAATGAAGATCAGAGAAGGGCAGGAAGGGGCAGAGAGCAAAAAAAAAAACTAAGAATATGCCAGCAAGAGTAATAGGATTGAGTCTTGAAAATTAAGGAGTATATAACATTCAAGGAAATAGGAATACAGGTAAAGGTAAAAGAATAGCACTTCTAATTAAAGATGCTTTCGTACAATAGTTAGAAATCAGGATTTAGAATCTATGTTGGCGAAAATGAGGAATAGGAGGGGGACAAAGTCACAAGTGGGAGTGATCCTCATCTTGCAAACAGTAATTACAACATAGGAAGAATTATACAAGCTGCTTGTAATAAATCTACATTATTATCTACATATAAACTGAAAAAATCAGATTGAAAATATTAGCTGTGAGGAGTTTATAGAATATTTGAAGTAGTTTTTTTTTAAATCAATATTTTTATTGAAAACCTTTTTAAATCTTTTACAAAACATCTATGTACAAAAAAAATAACACTATCAAAACTAAAAAAAGGCAGTACAACAAAGCCATAACACAGCACTATTATTAATGAACAATCCACCTTTCTACCAGAACATATCTACTTAACTTAAACTAAACTCTAAACATATTAAATAAATACTAATTTAAATTAAATTATATCTCACTACTTTATTCTATCTCACTCATCACACCTCCACTGAGGCTCCCATCTCTGGTATCCCTCCCATCTATAGTAGCCATATTCTTTTTCCCCCCGTCTCCTCCTCACGGGGACCCACAGGCACCCATACTGATTCCCATGGCTATACCATGGCTCTAATTAATATTGCTGATAAGTCAGAGTCAATACAATTTGAAAGGGCAGCCATGTCTTGTAAAACTGCTCCATTTTGTGGTGCACCATATTTGCGAGGTAGTCTTGGGGAGATGCTCCATCACCAGCCTACGCCACCCCTTAAGATCTGGTGGATTTTCTGACATCCAATTCACTAGAATGTTCTTCCTCGCAGAATGGGTAAAAATGTTACACAATCTCTTCATGTGTTCCCAGAGAGAGGGCAAATTTGGCAACCCCAAAAGAAGAAATACCGGATTCACGTTAATTTCAATCCCCGGAATGTCCGTTAACTTCCTTACTATAGCACTCTCTAGATTTTACATGACCAGTAGCAGTGTGAGAGAGTGCCTAGACTAATGTTACATTTGGAAAACCCTGATGACGTTCCTCTCTTGAACTTAGCTAGCCTCTCTAGTGCCATATAAGCCCTGTGTAATATCTTCCATTGCATGGCCTGTACTCTGTTACATACTGAAAATTTTCTTATATTTCCCCATATGTCTTCCCATACCTCCAATGAAATATCCTCTCCTAACTCTCAATTCCTCGATCTACAGAGTCCTTCCACGTCCCCCAGGGCACGACCTTTCTGTAAATGATATAAAGTGCTCCTATACACCGGAGTACTCTTTTCTCCACATCTGATTTGGAATACTGGACCAGGAGCGTGGTCTTCCTCTGTATATAGTTCCTTATCTGAAAGTATCAGAAAAGGTCCCTGAAAGACAATCCATATTTCTGACTTAACTGACTAAATGACATTAGGACGTCTCCCTCGAATAAATCTCCCAGACAGGAGATTCCCTTATTCTCCCATGCCTTAAAGCCGGAGTCCGTTGCCCCTAGTTTAAATACTTGGGATCCCACCAAAAGGGTAAATGGTGAGAGCTTAGACTAATTGCCCTCATCTTGCTGTAATATCCTCCAGGCTCTCACCGTATTTAAAATAATTGGGCTCTTACATTGCTGGGTCACGGATTTCATCTTATCCATAAATAATAAATTAGTTAAAGGACATCTCGACTGCAAAGCTTCAATATCAAGCCAAATCGACTCCGAATTTGCCCGTAACCCAGTTTCCATCATATGTTAACAGGGCACTTATTTGGTATTTCTTCAAATCCGGAAGATCCACCCCTCCCTTACCTTGCGAAAGCTACAAATTAGTGAATTTCATTAGAGGGTGCCTGTGGCACCAAATAAAGGACCCTAGCCAACCACTGAGCCTCCATAACACTTGTCTGGTAACAACAATGGGAGCATTCTCATGGGGTACAGCAGGTGGGGAAGAACATTCATCTTAATCAGGGCTATTTGGTCCAACCATGATAACGGTAACCCCTGCCACCACTGCAAATCCTATTTTATCCTCTCTAGTAGTTGTACATAGTTAGCTTTATACAGGTGGTGGAAGGAAGAAGTAATAAAAATTCCCAAGTACAAAAAACCTTTTGACAACCATCTAAATGGGAACTGCATTCCATCCTTCAGATTAGGCACCTGCACTAATCTCCCTACTGGCATGGTTTCCGATTTTGTAAAATTGATCCTGTAACCCGAGAAACTACTATATGAATTAATTGTTTGCATCAGTCGAGGAACAGACTTCTCCGGATTGGCCAAAATCAAAAGGATGTTGTCAGCATATAGGGTGATATTATGCTCCCCCATGCCCACCCTTGGCACTACTATTTCAGGAGCCCTCCTAATAGCTTCGGCTAATGGCTCAATCACCAAGGTAAATAACAGCAGTGATTAAGGACGCCCTGAACTCTCTTCTAATATACTCAACAAATTTGCTGTCTCCTAACAAAATGGATCCATGCACCAGTGACGTGCATCCATTCCACTACCCTTGATTTTAACATCTAGATACACTGGTGCATGATCTGAAACAGCTATATTCCCAATTTTGCACGCCAATGTTCTGTCCAAACTATCAGCCGGCATAAAAAACATGTCAATTCACATATGGCACTTGTGTGGGTTGGAGTAGAATGTAAAGTCCCTTCCATTAGGGTGGAGGTACCTCCACATATCCACTAGTCCCAACTCTTCACACATGTCCACCAACTGCTTAGACTGCGCGTACCTGCCAGGCCTTTTGGCACCCTGTCAACCTCTGGGTCTATTAGGTAATTAAAATCCCCTCTTATAGTCATACAGCACACCCCAAGATTCATTAATTTAGCCACTGCATCAATTAGAAATTTAAGAGGATGCACCAGGTGACAATATATATTCAAGACGCCATACTCTTCTCCATGTACTAGGGCTTTAAGAATGATAAACCGTACATGTTCATCCTTAATCTGCTCCGTTACCTGGAAAGGGAGGTTCCTTCTTACAAGTATAGCTACTCCTCTACTCTTAGAGCTGAAGGTGGAGAAAAATACCGTCATAACATCCCTGCTGCAGTTTCAGATGCTCCTCTTCAGTTAGATGCGTCTCCTGCAACAGGGCAATGTCCACTCTTTCCTTCCTAAGGCTTGATAACATCTTCTTATTTCTTTTAATAGGAGAATGGCTTCCTTTTATATTCCAGGTGCACCACCTGAGCAAATCACTAGCCATGGTCATCCAGGGCAGCCCGTGGTTTCCCAAGAGGAGGGAGCTTATCTGAGGTGTGATAAGCTACAGAGACATTAACTCTATGAGATCTAAAACCTATTCCTCTAAAAACTACTACAACTAAAAAAACCCACTACATTTAACTGAAATGAATACCCAAATAACCCCCAATTCGCTCGAGGTCTACCCCTTGCCTGTAGGGGGTACCCCTCCCAATCCTTACTACCATCTTAACTCAATCTAGCTCAGGCCGTGCCTTAGCCCCAAATGAAGAAAATCTGTTATTTACATTCTAAAAAGCTAACAATGGATGCCCATTGCCCGACCTCCACTCATCTTAACCACAGATACAGCCACCCCAATACAAAATCAAAAGGACAGCAGTTAAAAAAAAAGGAGCCTTAGATAATACCCAACCGACCGATATGTAAAAATAATTCCAATTTTACAACAGAGCTGTACATATAAAACCAATAACCACAAAAAGAAAGGGGGAGAGAGAGGTTAAAAAAGGGGCAATAAAAAAACTCATACTATTGTCCACAATGATGCCCCCTCCTCTCCCACTCCGACTCAGGTCTTTCAATTCAAAGACTTCACAAAGTCCTTCGCCTTTTCTGCGGAGTCAAAGTTATATATCGTCCCCTCAAGGTTGATAAAAACTCGGCCAGGTACCTCAAGGAATATTGAATGTTCAGGTCCCTTAATTCTTTCTTGACTTCATCAAATGTCCTTCTCTTCTTAATTAGGGCTCCTGAAAAGTCCTGAAAAAATATTATCGTTCAGCCTTTGTGCTTTAAAGCTTGTGAATTCCTTCCCAGTCTTCTTGCTGTTTCAACTATTAATTGTTTTTCTTTCTCATGCAGGAGCTGCACTAGGACCGTGCAGGGGCGCAGGTCCGGGCTGCAATCCGTTGGGCCCCCTCCACGTTTAAGAAGAGCTTATGCCCGTAACATCGATTCTCCTGCTCCTTGGATGCTGCCTGACCTGCTGTGAGGTCCGGGCTGCAATCCGTTGGGCCCCCTCCACGTTTAAGAAGAGATTATGCCCGTAACATCGATTCTCCTGCTCCTTTGATGCTGCCTGACCTGCTGTGCTTTTCCAGCAACACATTTTTCAGCTCTGATCTCCAGCATCTGCAGTCCTCACTTTCCTCTCCACGTTTACCAGGCCCGACTCCAACTCCAGCCCCAGGAACTTTGGGAGCCACCCCTGCAAGAAGCCAACGAGGTCCTCGCCTTCCTGAAGACCCACTATCCATAAGTTTTTCCTTCTATTTTTATTTTCCAGGTTGCAACTTGATCCTGAAGGACCCAAACCTGGTCTTCCAACGTTCGGATCTTTCCTCCTGAGACCTCCGCCACGGTCTCTGATGCCGCGGTCCTCTCCTCCACTGCCTCCATTCTTCGTTCCTGCAGCTGGATTTCCTGCTAATGCTTTTTCAGCATGGCAGATAGTGGCTCAACTGCTGCTTGAATCTTGGCAAACTCCAAGATTAAATGCTGTTGTCCAGTTAGATCCAAAGGGGCTGCCCCGGGAGTTTGAGCACTGGCTGCAGGCACCCTGGATGCAGTAGGGGAGTGTACAGCAGACCCCTTTAGGTCCGTTTCCTTTATTCAATTTCATCCTGGCCTTAAAGCTTTCATACACAATTTCAGCAGCTCCAAATGATCAGCAGGTTTAAATTAATACTTTTTTCTCCCGGGGGGGGGTAAAGGTCCACCTTGCCTGGGGATATGGCACAGAGCCCAGCACAGCAGACCACTCAGACTGCCACCATCTTGGATCTCTGATGTAGTTTTTTAAAGCAGCACATTCTAGAATTGACCAAGAGTAGGTATATTATATTTGGTCATGTGACAGGATTAGTTAATGATCTTAGAGTAAAGGTAGGTCTAAGTAGCAGCAATTCTAATATGGACTGAAGAGTAGGTCTAAGATTGGATTTTAAACATAAATAACTATATGTGCACGACAGCTGAGCTGAAGTGAACTAGCATGCAAGTTGAGGAGATAAATCATTGTGAAAGCATCAGTAGACTTTTAAAGGGATATTTCATTGTACTTAGAATAAGTGCATTTCCACAATTAAGAAAAATTCCAAGTGGAGGATCCGCCATCTGTGGTTAAGCGAAGAAATCAAGGAACATATGAAACTTAAGGAAAAAGTATCTAATTACACAAAGCTAAGTGGCAGGTTAGATGACTGGTCAGATTATAAGTAACTGGAGAGAATGGCCCAAACATTAATTAGGACAAAAAAATTAGAGCATGACAGGAAATGTGAAAACAGATAGCAAATTGCAGGGAGGTAGATCATGGCTGGTTTAACTGTGGGACCGGGAAAGCAATCCTGCTCCTCCTGGCTGAGAAGCAACTATGTCAGAACACTGATCCACTCAATCCAACAACTCATTTCTCTTTAGCTGTCATTACTGACACTGGAAAACTCAACTGATAGCTGTTACATCCAATTCACTGACAAAATTTGGGGTGTACAATCTGCTGAAATTATCTAGATGCACTTATTTTAACAGACAGAAATAGTTCTTCACCTCTAAGCTGTCTGAGTGCACCGCCCATTGCAATGGAGTGAATTTGTGAATGGGATCAACTTCATTAATGCTGGCTCCATTTTTTACCATCAGCTCGAGCTCCTTCACATCACCGGCTTTCACTGCATCATGAATACTGGCAAAAGACTTCTTCCTTGTAGCTGTCAAACAAAAAACAATTTCAAACAATAAATGCACAAATTATTGGCAATTAACCAACTGACTGAAGGTGGTGGCTCCATAAATATGTCCACCCTCAATGATGTGGGAGCCCAGCACATCAGTGCAAAGGACAAGGCTGAAGCATTTGCAATCATTTTCAGTCCCAAGTCCCAAGTGACTGATCCATCTCTGTTTTCTGAAGTCCCCATCATTATAGATACCTGTCTTCAACGGATTTGATTCATTCAATGTGATGTCAAAAATCAGCAGAAATCATTGAATTTGCAAAGACTATTAGCCCTAACACCCTTCTGCAGTTTAGATGATGATGATGTGGAGGTAGCCTGGGATAGAATGTACATTTAAACATGGGTATCTACACAACAATGTGGAAAATTGCCCAGGTTCCTCTTATGCATAAAACATCGGACAATTCTAACTTGACACATAACCACCCAAACTCCCCAGTCTACTTTTGATCATCAAACGGATGGCGGTACCAAAAGCACAAGTTGGGAGTGTGTTCAAACATCTCCACCTCCCTGGATGAATGCAGCTCCAATGGGCGGCATGGTGGCTCAGTGGTTAGCACTGTTGCCTCGCAGCGGTGGGGACCTGGGTTCAATTCCTGTTGTCTGGACTTTGTATATTCTCCCCGTGTTTGTATGGGTTTCCTCCGTTGTTCCAGTTTCCTCCCACAGTCCAAAGATATGCAGGTGAATTGGTGTGAATTGGTCATGCTAAATTGCCCATAGTGTTCAGGAATGTGTAGGCCAGGTACATTAATCTGGGGTAAATGTAGAGTAATAGGGTAGGGGAATGGGTCTGGGTGGGTTAATTTTCAGAAGGTCAGTGTGGACTTGTTGGATCAAACGGCCTGTTTTCCCACTGTAGGGATTCTATGAATGTTCAAGACGTTTGACAACATGCAGTTACAAAGCCGTCTGCTTCATTGCCATCTCAACCCCCACCTTTGAAAAGTCACTCCTTCCACCACAAATATGATACACACCAGTAACTCATCAAGGCTCTTCAACAACACTTTCAAACCTGTGGCATCGAGAAATTAAAAGGACAAGGGCAGCAGACACATTGGAACACTCTCACTTGCAAGTTTCCCGTGAAGTCATGCACCATCTATAATCACCGTTTCTTCCCAGTCACTAGGTCAAAATCCTAGATTCTCTTGCTAATAGCACAATAAGAGTATCTACATTATATGGACTGCAGCAATTCAAGGACATGGCACACCACAATTTCAATTAGGAATAGGTAATAATAGCCAGCAATAGCTCTATCCCATTAAATGTTTTTTTAAAAAATCATAATAGCACTTTAATCCCATTGGGCATCTTAGCATTTATGCTTTGCTCAAGTAGTACTCATCAGTTGTGCCAAGTGAAATAATTTGGAAGTTCTCATTGAGTGGGAACAGCTTTACGGATGTCTGATGCAGTCAGTCACCCAGGATTCTGTGGTTGGATAGCTTTGTGATCAAAAGTCAGCAAAAGAGCCATGGTGTTAGGCAGGCTTTCTGCAAGCAGTGAAATGAGAGTGGAGTGCAGCCACGTCTTAAACAATGCATAGTGGGGTGAGCAGCATGGAGAGTAGCGGGAAGATAACCTGATGGATACACAGTTAGCAAGGCTAGTGCTGGCTGGCAGGCGATTCAACCTTGTCCAAGAGAAAATGGTTTTTATTTGCCTTTAAGTATAATACTTTAAGTATTACATTCTTAAAATCAAAGAAAAAAAACTGTTCTGAAAAAGAACTATTAAAACACTTTTTATGTGTAGCACATCCTTGTTACGGGTTTTAAACAGCATTATAACTTAATTCAGGAGACTATGAAGTGCAAGTCTAAAGATAATGACCAGATACTGCAAAGTTGGATGAAGCTGGTTAACTCATTTATGGGTTGCACATACACTACGAACCAAATGGCCTCTTTCTGTAATTATACTGCAGTTGTATAAACACTACTGAAAGATAACATGGAATTCAGACTCACAGCAGAAAAGTCAGTCTGAAACAAAATCATTAGTTATAGCTGGTAACTAAATTTTAAACAAAAATACCTAGTTAACATTATGTATAAAAAGGTCTGCATTCAATACAAAGCTAGATTTTTGTATTTTTTTTCAAAAAAGAATTAGGAGCAGAAGGCCAGAGTTCAAGTTCCACCTGCTCCAGAGATGTGTAATAGCATCTCTGAACAGGTCGACTGGAAAATATCTATTTAAGAAAAATCTACCTTCTCTCGGCAAGTACTTATGATCCCGCGTCCATCATTCTCTGAGGGAAGAGAGTGCCAAAGACTGAAGACAAATTTAACAATTCCTACAGGAAGGCAAGCGGACAATCTTGCTTGTGTTCGCTACCTGCTCATTCCCCATTCCAAATTCGGTTGCTAGGGAGGAAGTTACACTCGTAATTTCTAGTTTTTTTTATAGATATTTTTATTGAAAATTTAACATATTTTTACAAGTTTACAAATTTTAAAACCCAAGTAAAAACCCCATTGATATACAATTAAATCTTAAATAAATAATAACCAAAATTTATCGAACAGAAAAAAGAGATCCTAGAAAAAAACTCAACTAATTACTAATCTAACCTACAACTAACCAGAATGTTCTAGGTATTATCTAAATGTACGTTTATTTCTGAAACTTTTTTCGTTTTTTTTTCACCAGAAGACAATTGTAATGTTTCAGATCTCACTCCATTCATGGCAAATGCCAACCCTTGAACATTTTTTCATATTACCGCTCACACAGGGTTCCTCTAAAGATCCCTTCTTTGCCCTCACACTCCAAATCATTGTATTACCTAGGACGGCTGCAGAGATCGCAGGCATAGCTGCAGCTTGCTCCTAGTTCAATGAAACCGGATTAAATGTTCACTAACAACCTCCCAACGCGGCGTAAGGTGACGACTTCATTAGCAACAGGAATAAACTTCCGGTGTCACTTGAATTGAAGATAAGAAGTTGCTTTCATTTCCGGAATGTCGAGGAACAAAATATTAGGAGATATATTGATGGGAAATGTAACTAAGGGAGAAGGTGGTTTAGGATAAAGCAGAGAATGGAACACAGGCAGACAATGTGAATGAAAGCAAATATCGTGAGGTTGTGGAGCTAATAAATAGAGGAACCTTCGGAATCATGTAGGAAAAGGAGTTGCATTATTTTAAATTGGCGGCATTATAGGTCTGCAAGAATATAAGGAATGAATTGACAGGGTTTTGTGCATTGTAGAATGTGGACTGCAGAATGTTGGATGAAGTGAAGCTTGAAACATGGGGAGCGTTTAGGATCTGTTCGCATTTCTTTGGATGACACCGTGGAAGTTCAGCATATGGTGAAGGGTGGTCAGGTTACAAATCGTGGGTGGCGGGGGGTAGAGAGGTGTCTTTCCCCGAACTGACCTAGCTGTGATTTAATAAAAATCAAGCGTTGGCAGTCGACTGAACTGGAAAAAATGTTGGTAAAGAATGCTGTGGGAGGTTAAAGATTGTAAGAAGAGCTGAGGGGTGAAGTGCACACTATCTTCCATGGAAGATTAGAATTATATTTTATTGTCACTTGAGCTAAAGTACAAGGATACAAGAGTACGGTGAAAGTTTACAAAGTCGCCATTCTCTGCGCCGTCTTGGGTATAAAGGTATCCCCTGTGCAAAATCTTAGGTACAGAGTAGAAAAGAAAGAAATAAAGTTACAAGTTCAACATTAAAGCCCTTCTTAGGCGCTTAGCCAGGCTGGCCTCGCAATCCCCACAATGGCTGAATCACTCCCGCGCAGATGCTGCGAGACCTCCAGCTGCCTATGCACACCATCCCTTCAGACAGCCTGCACTTACCACTGCCTCAGGCTGCTTGCTCACACCATCCCTTCAGACTGCCTGCACTTACCACTGCCTCAGGCTGCTTGCTCACACCATCCCTTCAGACTGCCTGCACGTACCACTGCCTCAGGCTGTCTGCTTTTGCCACCACCTCCAGCTGCCTGTTCTCACCGCCGCTGGGTGACCTCTCTCTCTGCCATGCTGGCTCAATCTCCATGCTGCACAAACAAGCTCTCCAGTGAAGGTAAATAGATTAAAGTAAGTACAAAAGAGCAGTGAATGAAGATTTTTAAAAATAAAGTAAAAGCAGATCACACTGTGCTGCTACTCTCTCTGAGATACTATTTGTGAGTTGGAGGGTCAGTTTCAGTTCAGTAAAATGTCTTTTATCACATGGTTTGATGCTAAACTATGAATTTGCACTTAGGAACAGGCTGATGAAGAAGAAACAAAGTCTTGAACTGTCTTCAGGCTGAGCCTTCAAAGTAAAACTTTTTATTATAGATTATACTTAATACATGATGATTGTCACAACCCATGTGTGAAAGTGTACTGATGCCCAAACCCAATTACTCAAAGTTTCCCAGTTTAGATGAATGATCGACTAAGATAAACAGAAAACACTGAATAGGTTACTCCACTTACCAAAACAACTATTTATTACAAAGAAATCAGTTCCAACCCAGGAAAATAAAACTAATTATCTGCTAACCTAAGCTCTGTCCCTTTCTTAAACTCCTAGACACTTGCAGACAGTCAAAAGAAGAAAGAAACAAACAGACATAGATTTCATGCGTGGAGGGAAATATACTGGGCAAACACTCCTAAATTGTATCTGTCTGCAGAATATGGTTAGGAGTTCATTTTGCTTCTTGCAAGTTCTTGTTATTTCCAGAAACTTTCAATTTGATTTTGATTTGATTTATTATTGTCACATGTACCTGGGAAAAGTGAAAAAAATTGTTTTGCATGCAGTTAGATTATATTATACAAAGTGATCTACAGTATTTGAACAGACCAAACAATACAACGTTATGGCTGCGGAGGAGCAAGATCAACATTAAATTTAAATTTGGGAGGTCCACTCAGAACTCTAATAACATCAGGAAAGATGCTGATCTTGAATCTGTTGATATGTGTGTCTAAGTTTTTGTATCTTCTGCCTGACAGAGGAGTTTGGAAGAGGTTGTAACTGGGGTGAGAGGTATCTTTGATTATGTTGGCTGCCTTCCTAAGACAGCAAGAAGTACAGATGGAGTGAAAGGATAGAAGGTTGGCTTGCGTGATGGTCTGGGCTGTATTCACAACTTTCCTTAGTTTCTTACAGTCCTGGGCAGAACAGTTGCTGTACCAAGCCATGATTCATTGAATAAAATGCTTTCTGGGATGAATCTATAAAAATTGGTTAGAGTCTTTATGAACATAACAAATTTCCTTAGCCTCCTGAGGAAGTAGAGGGATTATTGTGCTTTCTTGACCAGAGCACCAACATGCGTGGACCAGGACAGATTGTTGGTGAACACCACTCCCAGAAACTTGTTGCCGTTGACCATCTCCACCTCAGCATCGTTATTGTAGAGGGGGTCGTTGAAGTCAATGACCAGCTCTTTTGTTTCGCTGATGTTCAGGGAGAGATTGTTATCTTTACACCATGCCACCAATCACTCTATCTCTGTCCTATACTCTGTCTCATTCAGATCCTATCAGTTCTTTGCTGAAGACACCGGGTGGCTGACACATTACCTGTTCAATCTCTCAGTCACTGATTAGAGAAAACAACCTACAGCAACTAGTGGGAGAAAATAGCCAGCTGTCTTTCTATTTTTGGTTATTTTCTGCAGAGAGGCTGAGGGATTCTATCTCTTACAGCTTGGAGATGTTCTGCCTCACATACAATATGTTCACCTGTCCAGGAGCCAAACAGAGTTATTGTCATCTAAATGATCATTGCCCTCCACAACCGTGGGTTCTAGGCAAAGCTTGCTCTGCAAACACACCCATGGTGTCATGATGTCAAGAACATCTTGCCCACTCTCTATCTAATTCTTCTATAAGATCATAGAATCCCTACAATTTGGAAGCAGGCCAGTCTGTCCTTTGAGTCCACACCAACCCTCCGTACAGCATCCTATCCAGACCTGCCCCCCAACCTTATCCCTGTAACCCTGTATTTCCCATGGTCAATCCACCTAACCTGCACATCTTTGGGCTGTGGAAGGAAACTGGAGTACCCAGAGGAAACTCACTCAGACTCTGGGAGAATGTGCAAGCTCCACACAGACAGTCCCCAAGGCTGGAATCAAACATGGGTGCCTGATGCTGTGAGGCAGTAGTGCTAATCACTGAGCCCATGCTACCCCTCATTCTTTGCACTTTATTTGCCCCTCATTCTTCTAAACATATTGAGTATTGTCCTGACTGATTCAGTGTCTCTTCAAACATTAGTTCTGCCATCCCAGGAATAAATCTGGTAAACCTTTGTGGAATCCCCCATAAACCGGAACAACCTTGCTCAGGGAAGGAGACCTAAAGGACATCCTTTTACATAATACCTTTATACATAATACAAAATACTTGGTCTCAGCAAGGTTCTGTACAATTACAGCAAGACATCCTTGCTCCTGTGATGAAATCCTTTCAACAGTCCGATGCTTGCTTCTTTCCTGCTTGTTGCACCTGTGTGCTTACTTTCAGCAACTGGGGTATAAGGATGCTTAGGTCTCATTATAGCTCCCCCTTTCCGACCCTATTGTCGTTCAAATAATAATCTGCCTTCCTGTTTTTGCTACCAAAGTGGATAATCTCACACTTACTCACATTATACTTTACTTGCCATGCATTTGCCCACTCCCTCAACTTGTTTAATTTGCTTCTCTTCTATGAGTCTGTTTTATTATTCTCACTCTCGCAGTATTTATCAATTACCTTTTCAAAAAGAAATGCTCCAGTCTACTTTTAATACTTGTCCTTAATGCATCCAAGTTTCAACTTGTAATATACTGAACTTGTACTGCTTGACCTAGCTACCTGATATTTAACTATTTCCCATCCCTGGTACCTGTGACTCTTTTTTTCCCCGAACACAATCTGGGCTTCACCCTCGTTCATTCTAGTCTCCAACTCAACAGCATTATATTTGAGTTTTTATATTCAACAAGGTTAATCTTTATGAAATGTTTTCATTCCTTCTAATCACTTTCATTTGTTCTGTTTGATTATCCAGACAATGATCTAGCATCCTGTCCTTCCTCATTATGTATGCAACATGCTCGTGGGAATTCAAAAAGAAAGTTGTTGGGAATATTAAAATTAACTAAGTTTTTTATAATTAGTTTGGGAAAGGATAGTCAAGGATAGTGTGAGCATTTTTTAAAAATTCTGCCCAGTCATTAAAAATATTGTTGCTACAAGAGCAAGTCAAAGGCTCCAGATCCTGCAAATAAATTACTTCCTGACTTCCGAAGGCACATCCATCTATAAATTATTATTCGGTGATGTGATGCAAAAATTTCTACCTGACTGTTAAGTGCATCGCCAATAAAAGTTAAGAAGGACAAAGAAGTCTGCTTGAATTTCAACTCATCAACCTCCTTCAACATTCACTCATCTAACCTGTAGTGTGTAACATCTACGAGATGCACTAATTCACCATTGCTCATTCAACAGCACTTTCCAACCCTGTGACTTCTAGAAGGACAAGAGCAACATATATGCAAGAGCGCTACAACCTGAAGCTTCTTTTCTAAGCCATGTTCCAACCTGACTTGGAAATCTATTGCTATTCCTTCACCATCACTGGTTAAATGTCCTGGAACTGCCTTCTTATCAATTATGCTTGTGCACATACATCACCTGGACTTTAGTAGTTGGAGAACATGGTATTTTCTCAAGGGCAATTATGGACACATAAGTGACACTCCTTCCATAGCTAGAGCTTTAAACTGAATAGTGGGCAGATGGGTTCAGTTTTGTTGAAAATTACAGTAGAGATTATTAAAGTTTCCAGAACAAGTAATAAGTCACACAGTATGTAAAAGGTCAGGCATCTAACTTCAAGTACAGCAGATAAGGAGACAACTATGAGAAGAGAAGGGCAGCCAACATAGGACTGAGAGTGTTTTAACTAAAGACATGTAGTATACAAAACAAGGTAAGCAAGCTTAGTAGCTTATTTAGATAGTGCAGATTGAAATTTGAAGGTAAAATGTTGTAGGTATCACAGAGGCATGGCTACAAGGGGATCAGAGCTGGGAACTAAATATCCAAGGATACACCCCTATCAAAAGGACAGGCAGATGGGCAGAGTGGGAGGGATTGCCTTGTTGTTAAGAAATTAAGTTAAGGCCCCAACGGAATTGTATTCAGGCTTTCTAACAGTTCTCAGGATGTGGAGAAGAAAATAAATAGAAAATAGCAAAAGAAAAGGCATGTAAGAAAGGCACTAATATAATAATCATGGGGGACTTCAATATGCAGGTGCCTGGGAAAATCATATTGGTAGCAAATCTTAAGAAAAGGAATTTGTGGAATGCCTTTGAGATGGTTTTTGGAGCAGCTTGTGTTATAGCCCAGTAGGGAATAATTTTGGATTTAGTGATGTGTAATGAGGCAGACTTGTTTAGGGAGCTGAAAGTGAAGGGACCCCTAGGGACCAGTGACTATAATACAATAGAATTCACCCTGTAGCTGAGAGGGAGAAGAATGAATCAGATGTAATGGTATTACAGTTGAGTAAAGGTAACTATACAGACATGAGGGAGGAGCTGGCTCAAATTAATTGGAAAGGGAGCCTAGCAGGGAAGACAATGGAGCAGCAACGGGGATGTGGGAGGGAGGGGAGGGAGGTTTCTGGGGTAATTTGTGTGGCAAATAGAAGAAACTTGCTAAGGGTAGGTTTAGGCAACCATGGCTGATGAGAAAAGTAGATAGCATAAAAGCAAAAGAAAATGCATACAGTGTGGTGAAGATTAGTGGTAAGTCAGAGGACTGTAAAGCCTTTAAAAACAGGAGAGGATAACTACAGCCACAGAGTCATACAGCACAGAAACAGACCCATCGTTCCAACTCATCCATACCGACCAAATTTCCCAACTAAACTATTTCTACTTGCCTGTGTTTGGCCCATATCCCTTGACACCTTTCCTATTCAAGTACTTACTGAAATGTCTTTTAAATGTTGTAGCTATATCTGCATCTAATACTTCCTCTAGCAATTAATTCCACACATGAACCACCTTCTGTGTGAAAAAGTTGTCCGTCAGGTCTCTTTTAAATCTTTCTCCTCTCATCTTAAAAAATACCCCCTAGTTTTGAAATCACCCGCCCTAAGGAAAAGACCTTAGCTATTCACCTTGTCTATGACCCCCATGATTTTATAAAACTCTATAAGGTCGCCCCTTAACTCCTACGCTCCTGTGACAAAGGTCCCAGCCTATCCAGCTTCCTCTTATATTTCAAACCTTCCAGTCCCAGTGACGACCTCGTAAATCTTTTCTAAACCCTCTCTAATTTAATAATATCCTTCCTATTACAGGGTGACCAGACCTGTACACAATACTCCAAAAATGGCCTCCCTGACATTGTGTACCAGTTGAACATGATGTCCCAACTCATGTACTCAATAGTCTGGGCAATGAAGACAAATGTGCTAAATGCCTGTTTAACCATTCTGTATGGAGAAAGTGAGGACTGCAGATGCTGGATATCAGAGCTGAAAATGTGTTGCTGGAAAAGTGCAGCAGGTCAGGCAGCATCCAAGGAGCAGGAGAATTTATCATTTCGGGCATGAGCCCTTGTTCAGGAATGAGGAAAGTGTGCCAAGCAGGCTAAGATAAAAGATAGGGAGGAGGGACTTGGGGGAGGGGGCGTTGGAAATGCGATAGGTGGAAGGAGGTTAAGGTGAGGGTGATAGGCTGGAGTGGGGGTGGGGGCGGTGAGGTCAGGAAGAAGATTGCAGGTTAGGAAAGTGGTGCTGAGTTCGAGGGTTGGGACTG